>NC_044906.1:23633251-23901362 GCF_001633185.2 Quercus lobata | reverse complement strand
TACTCTCCCATCAAAATGAAGACATTTGAACCTTTCATTTTTAATTGAGGAGACTCAAAGCAAAGAAGCAGACAACTAAGATAGCTTAGCTCAGTTGTACATCTCCACAAGAAGAAGATATAGGGTCAACTATAAATATATATATATATATATATATAAAATAGAAATTCATTAATTATTACAAACAACTGTACATTTGAGGCATTAAGCTTTGTACACAGGGTGGAGTCTCCTCCAATTACATATAAAAGCCAACAAATTTAAAGCAAATGACAGAGGATTCTAATCCATACTATCATATTCCAAAAAAATAAAACAAAAACCAAAAGGTTTAGACCATTTTTTGTGATGCTATACTATTTCTTACTTATCACCAAATTTTGTAGATGCATTACTCCTAGGTTGGTGGAATGAACAAATTTTGGTAAGTGAATTCTATTATTTATTTTACCTTGCCATTTTCTGAAGTTTCCAGTGTTTTAATAATTGATTTTGTACGTATCAGTGTAAGACTTGTGCTGATTATCAAAAATTAAAGTGCAATATTTGTGCAGAGTGCACATCAGAAATCAACTGTCATACGTTTAAAAAACTATTCCATAATTATGTTCGTTATAATGTTTTTCAACAAGCTAATAAAACGTATAAGCATATGTAAATGAGTTGATGTGCTGTAGCAAATTTTAGACTTCCTAACACAATTCTTGTTTCATTAACTCCAAATACAAATACAAATCTCCCTCTTCCCTCACTAAGCTTGAGAAAACTCTTAATTTTATTTTTCATTTTATCAGAAAAAATTTCTGAAAATATATTTTAAACTACTGCTCTTACTGCATTTTAATTAACTTTTCCCTTCTGTTTCTAAGAAAAAAAAAAAAAACACACTTTTCCCTTGTAAAAATGTGCAGTTCGCACAGTATAGAAATCAGTTTTTAATTTGATGATGGATATATTTAGATCTAAACAAAAGAACAGAATTACTGTTGGGGGGACATTACCTTATGTAATGGTAAAGTCACGGGGTGGTCACAGGGGCGGCACCAAGTGAAGATTAGGGGGTTGAAAACTTTAAATAAACCATCTGAGCTGGCCAAAAAAGAAAAAGAAATAGAAAAAAAGTATAAGAGCTAAATAAAAAAAAAAAGAATTATGTATAATATTTTTAAAATATTTTGTTGACCCTTTGAAATAAAATTTTGAACTCCTGATCCTCCTGATCCCAAACTTTTTTAAATTCAACAGATAAAATGAGCTTAAATATGATTACCTAGACAATATCTTAGCATGTTTAAACATTAAATGCAAAAAGCCCAACAAAAACCAATTTGATCTAAAATATAGGGGAAAAAAATAGTAAGCCCAACATCAAAAGTAGAAAATTTGTTGACCTTAAACTTCAAGAAAATTTTCTGTATGGTTCTCTGCTTTTGAATTTCTTCTTTCCTTCTTTGTATTCTGCTTTCATGTCTTGGTATTTAGCTTATGCTTCTGCTCCGTTTATCTTTCATTTTTTTTTATGCTCTGTTGATGCTGTTTTCAAATGGGTTTTCTGGTTGGTTTGTATGAAGGGATTTTTATTGGTATCTGATGGAGTTTTCAGTGTTGGGTTTACAGTGACTATTTTTGGGTCTTCCTGAGAATTGTTAAGGGTTTGACAGTGGGGTTTTGGCTGTAGTTCCAGTGGGATTTTTCTTGGCTTATTGTAGGATATTTGTAGTGAGAGTTTTGGAGGATTTGCTGGGTTATTTTCAGTGGGGGTTGAGATTGTCGATTTTGGGGTTGATTTTATGGGTTAAAACAGGGATATTTATGGTTCTATTTGGGTTTGCAAGGGCATTGTTTTTGGGTATTTTTGGTGGTGTTCTTGGCTGGGAATTTGGGTGTTTCAGGGATTCTTGCAGGTTTTGTTTGTGAGAAGGTTTTGTTTGTGTATTTTCTGGGTTTTGATAGTTTTTGTAGCGTGTCTGGGAGTTTGGGTGTTTATCTGTGGAGAGGGTAGAGACGTGTGAAAAATATTTAGGAAACTTGATTTGCATGGGAGGCCATACTTATTTTTTAGTAAAAGATGGTGAGGTCGCGTGGGATGGGAGATCGCTTTTTCTTTGGCACTTGGCCAGCTTGCAATTTGTTGAGGGTATGGAAAATATTTGGTTGTGCATGGAACCAAATTGGCTGTGCAAACTTGGGGGTAAGGACAGAATTTGTTAAATCTTCTCCTCGATGGGTTCTACAAGAAGTGAGATTTAGGGAAATGATCCAATTAAGTACCACCACTTGACATAATTAGGGACCAAATCGATTTCAAATGTGCAATTCTTTAAGCAATTAATAAAAAGCAAAGCCTAAAATGGTGATGACCCGATTTAATAGAATTGGACTTGTTCCTTGGAAAAGTAAATGAATTTCTAAGGAACAGAAACTCCAATGAAATTGGACTCAATAAATATAGTGGCACACATTTCATGCAAAATCAAGTAATACTAAGAAGGAAAATGGTAATGAGTGTCCTTAAGGAAATTTTACTAAACTTCTTTGGAGTTTGGGTTAATATTCCTAACTCCATTTAGCACAATTACTTTTATCTCATATTCTGTTCACTGTGGATGTGTAACATCCTTGTCATCAGAGAAAAAACAAAAAGAAAAGAGGGGGTCAAGTCAGATTTTTAGTTTGCACGTCCCCCCCACCTAACACCAGTCCCCATCACTCATTTTCACCCACCTCTCTTCTTTCTATTGGCTGGCTGCCTCTATTAGGGTCTTTCATTTTCTTTCTTTTATCTTTACTTAAACACACACACACACACTCACTTCCACACTCACCCACCGGCCTCCACTCCAAAGCAATCAATCCTCACCATCATTTTTTCAACAAGATCACTGCAAAAATACTTAGGAACCCCAAAGCATCTTCATCACTTTATTTGAGGTAAAAGTTCTAATTTCTTTTGATGGGTATTATGTTTTTGTTTGAGGTTATTTTACCCAAGCTGTAATAATGATATTCATGTGATTTACGAGCTTTGGAAATGATATTCAACTTGGCTGTGCATGTACATGACACTGGCAGTAATGGTGTTACCAATATTATAGGTATTATGGTTGACTTATTTGTTATTATTAGTTTCTTTAAGTATCAAAATGTCCACATTTACAAAGATCACATATATCATGTTAGTTGAGCACTTGAGCTATATACAGTGACTTTTCTGTAATTGTGAACTTTGAAATTTCATTCTCTCTAATAATGGTTTACTATATGCAGACGATTTGGTCCAAGAAACCGCACCATCCAATGATGGGCGTGCAGAAGATGCAGTTCGGGAAACCCCAATATCCAATAATATAAATAAAAGACGTGGAATAACGCTAATGCAGCGAATATGGGCTCTCCCACCGAACAAGAAACTTGTATGTGGGTTAAATGGGAGCATGCAACCGGTTGGGGAAAGCGGGCAAACATTCAAAAGGTGGTTGGGCACCTTATGCATCTGCCGCAACTATTGCCCACTTATGCCTGCTACTTGGACGCATGTCGACCGTAAATGCAAAGAAGACGCCTGGGTAGAGATAGAGGTTGTATCAAATTAAGCTACTTTTAATTGTTATGTATAGTCGTGTATGTGCTAAATGACATTTTCAGTAGGGTGAATTATTGCACTATGCTAACTCAATTTTTGCATTTCAGAAAAAGTGGATCATTGACCCAGATATTATCAAACCAGCAAATCAAATGAACTGGGCAATGCACTTGTTAGGGGAGTTGAGAAGGAATCGAAGGAGTAAGTTAAAAAAAAAATGCTACCCAAAAGATGCGTTAATAGAAGAGGTTTATCTCAAAAAACCATCTTGGGCTGACGAGCAGGACTACCGCGCACTAGTTGACTATTGGTTTGCCGGTAAAACGAAGGTTGCGCTATTTTCTTGCTCTATTATCTTTTACTGGTACTATACATATGATGTAGAAATGTCTATACCGAGTACAGTGTTTTAACTGATTTGTTTGTTTTAATTTGTTGGCGGGAATGTGTAAAGGAATTAACGGATACGAACAAGAGAAGTCGTTCGTTTCAGACGGATATAGCGAGGACAGGGCCTATAAGTTTTGCACAAACTGCTGACAATATGGTAAGAAATGCATTATGCAACAACATTCACAGTTTTAATGCTCTACTATTTTAATTGAACTTGTGACATATTGGTGGTATCAATAAATTCTAGTTGTATTTATTTATTTATTTGTTGTTGAAAGAACATGGTCGATTCGAATTCATGAAAATTAAAATAGATGTTGTCGGCGTGAGTTTAGCATTGAGGAAGGGCTTGCATGGAGATGACAGTAATGGTGGCAATGCCCAACATTGTCGTAGGGTCCAAACTAAGCAATCCACAATTTCATTACTGTAATAATATAAACTTCTTGGTTTAGAAATAATCAATATTAAAAAATCACAAATAGAGTTTCCGTACATATTGTTTGGTTGAATTAAAATTATTATGTGTGATGAATCTGAAGAGTTTGAAGAAACTAGTTTACTGATCATATGCACAGTGTTGGGGTAAGGAAGACTTGGCTTTTTTGCATGTTTATGATTGTTAAGAGACATTTCTTGTGATATTTCCTGTTTTTGATTAGAGATTTCATTAATATTTATGTTTGCCACTTTGTTAGCAAGAGTTTGGTTTGGTATATAGCAATTGGGATGCATATAGGCAGGGGGTTGTAGCTGCGTTTAAAACGTGGCTATAGAGTAATTGTAAAAATATTTAGGGGGTTGTAGCTGCGTTTGAAACGTGGCTATAGAGTAATTGTAAAAATATTTAGGGGGTTGTAGCTGCGTTTGAAACGTGGCTATAGAGTAATTGTAAAAATATTTAGGGGGTTGTAGCTGCGTTTAAAACGTGGCTATAGACAAAATTCTAAAAATAGTTAGGGGGTTATAGCCGCGTTTTAAACGTGGCTATAGGTAACAGATATAACCACATTTAAGAAACGTGGCTATAGTTGTGGCATTGTAGCCGCGTTTTAAATGTGGCGAAAATGTCTTCAAAGCTGTCAACAAGGGTGCTATGGCCACACTTTTTCAAACGTTACCTCTTATAAAATGGCTATTTTATTAAATCAAAGGGCAAGAGGGTTGGTACCAAAAACCGCTTGATACACAGCATTCACATGAAGAAAACAACTCGTCTTTTTGAACGTAATAAACTACATGTTTACGGAATTTGTTTTATGGTTATATTGCATGTTATGTTCCAAATTCCATTTGCTATGTTTGGTTGTCGATTCTCGCTTCATATCACCAACATAAATTTTCACTATTGTAATGAGACTGTTGAATATGATGTAGGCAAAAGAAAGCGGCCAAGCAGTGGAGCGTGCAGATGTTTTCATAAAAGCATACTGCACGAAAGATGGGACTCCTATTAGTAATGAAGTGCGAGAGAAGATTGTAAGCCTATATCATAACCTATTTATTTTCTAATTTGTGCGTGAAATGTTTATAGCAAATAATATGTTATTTGGTTCTTATATGAAAACAGGAGAAAATGAAAGCAATTTTAGCCAACGGGGGCAAACTAGTAGGAGACCATCGCGATGGAATTCTCTGGGCAAAAGATGATGCGTTCGCTCAAGTGATGGGCAAAGAACATTCTGGACGTGTCCGTGGGGTCGGTTTTGGACCAACCCCATCAGGAAGAAGTGGGTCCAACCTTCCATGTGTGCCTGGGCCGTCGTCCACTGAAACAGCCCAACGAATGACTGCATTGGAAAATTCGATGAGGGACCAACTTGCTGACTCAGAGCAAAGGCATCAGCAGCAACTGGCCGAAGCACTGGCCGAAGCAAAGCGGGAGTCAGATGCACGGCATAAGCAGCAACTAGCCGAAGCACTGGCCGAAGCAAAGCGGGAGTCAGATGCACGGCATGAGCAGCAACTGGCCGAAGCAATGCGCGAATCAGAAAGACGGCATCAGCAGCAGCTGGACGAAACAAAGCGGGAAATGGGTGAGGCAAAGCGGAGAATGGATGAAATGGTAGCCTTCTTACAAAAGAATGTCATCTCAAGTTTACACGGTTATTCAGGTAATACAAACTTTGCGTTTAATGGCCATAAAACTTGCGTGTTTATTGCAATATTATGTGCTACTAATATTGCGTATATAATATTTTCAGGTAATAGCGCTACATCATAGTGAGGACTCTTCGTGGACTCTTGTAATGTATAATTGTTTGGATATTCGGAATATTGTAACTTCGTGGATATTGAAAATATTGTAAACATGATTGTAATATTGTGTCAAATATTGTAACTTCGTGGACTCTTCATGTATAGTTGTTTGGAATATTGAAAATTAATGCTTGAGAAATTTCTTATTAGAGAAAATTAATGCTTGGAAGTCTGGGTTTGACAGGTATAGAGATATTTTGTATGTTTGACAGGTTTGTAAAAATCTGCCCAGAAAAAGGAAATAAGAAGGGAAAAAAAAAAAAAAAATACTATAGCCACGTTTTTAAACGTTAAAAACGTGGCTATAGACCAATTCATAATAAGAATTCGGGGGGCTGAAGCCGCACTTACAACGCGGCCTAAGGTTTTAATTTTGGGCCGCGTTTTAAACGCAGCCCAAGGTTGAAACTTAGGCCACGCTTAAAACGCAGCCCAAGGTTGAACCTTAGGCCGCGTTTAAAAAGTGCGGCCTAAGACCTGAACCTTAGGCCACGGTTAAAACGCGGCTTAAACGAGTGTCACAGGCCATCACAATGGGAGCTTAGGCCGCACTTTTTAAACGCGGCCTAAGGATCAACCTTAGGCTGCGTTTTAAACGTGGCCTAAGGTAAACGCTTAGGCCGCGTTTAAAACGCGGCCTATGGTAAAGGCTTAGGCCGCGTTTAAAACGCGGCCTAAGCCCGTACCCTTAGGCCACGTTTTAAACGAGGCTATAGGACTAGGGCTTGGGCCGCGGTTAAAAAGTGCGGCCATAGGACCATCAGTCCTATAGTCACGGGTTTTAGGCCACATTATAAACCGTGGCCTAAAAAAACGTGGCTATAGGCTATAGCCACGTTTTTTTGCGATATAGCCGCGTTTTAAAAACGCGGCCAGAGGACCTTTTTTTACTTCTATTTTTATGGTTCTTTGAATTCAGATATTGTTATTCATGTGCTTAATAATATATTATTTAGAATATTTTAACTCAATTAGTGGACACATTTTAACTTTTCAAGAGATTTAGGATTCAAATCACTCCTCCCAACTTTTGATATAAAAAATATCAATATTACATGAACACATTACACAATATGGAATAATAAGACTTAAAACTTTGTCTGTCACAATAATGGATTGCATATTAATTTGGTTTCCCTTATGAAGAATGTCCCATTCATGTGCCTTGGCCTATTCGAAATGCAGTAAAAATCGCACAATTATTGGAAATGGAAAGTGGTACAAGGTAATGAGGTTTGTCAATTTTGCCCGACTATATACATCATACATGTAGCATATGTGCATTCTCCAGACCTTAACACATACATACATACAAACATATATATATATATATATGTATATCTTAAATTCTATATTTTATTTTCTAGTCCAAAAAGGAAAAAAAGTTTATACAGGTCCTTTTCTTCAACGTTTTCACCCTTATATCAGTCAAGAACAAGATATATAATGTCATTCGAATTCATGGTAGGTCGTGGATTATAGTGTGATTTAATTGTGTGGATTTGAAATTAAGGTAATTATAATATTTACAATAAATGTTAGGTGAGTCTGCGGTTTAGTGCAAGAGATTAGAAATGTAAGAACTTTGCACTTCTATATGGGTTAAGGTTTGGTTTGCATATTAATTTGGTATCCCTTATGAAGTATGTCCCATGCATGTGCCTTGACCAATTTTAGAAACTGGCTTGGCCTATTCGAAATGCAGTGGAAATCGCACAATTAATTGTTGGAAAGTGGTACCAGGTGATGTGGTTTGACAATTTTGCCCAACTATATTCATGTAGCATGTGCTTTCTCCCTGACCTTAACACACATATATATATATATATATATATATATATCTCTTAATTTCTATACTTTATTTTCTTGTCCAAAATGGATTCACCCATAAATAAATCGGGAAACGATATATAATGTCATTCGAATTCATGGTAGTTCGTGGATTAAAGATTTAAAGTGTGATTTAGTTGTTTGGATTTGAAACTAAGGTAATTTTAATATTTACAATAAATGTTAGGTGAGTCTACGGTAAGTGAAGGAAATTAGAAATGTAAGAATTTTGCACTTCCATACGGGTTAAGGTGTGGTTTTCATTTCATAAATAATAATAGTAATAAATTTTTTTTTTTCAATTTAATTTACTAAAAGGGAGTAGGTAAATGCTTGAATGTCAATATGAGTTTAATGTTTGTAGTTTCTTAGAAAAACTCTATCTAAAGAGAAAATTTATTATATGTCTAATAAATGTATTTATCTTCTCACATGGGGTAATGAATTTCACAAATATGAGGTCCACAGCCCCATATCATATCAGAGAATAGATACATATATCGATACATGTAATACCATCACATTTTAGAAGTTGAGAACATTTTATTTTCTAATCTTTAATTAAAAATATATATATCTAGTGCTCTAAAAAAAAAAATAATAATAAAATAAGCTAGTTCGTTTGGATAATAAAACAAAGGAGAGAGAAAGTTGGTATCTTGGTGAGAGCATAAGAAATCAGATTTTTCTGGGTGACACCCGTTGAGAGAGGAAAAAGTGGGTCGGATCAGGTCAATAAAAGTTTTTTGTTTTTTTCTTTTTTTTTCAGTATAGGTCAATAAAAGTTAAGTTGTTGTGCCATGGTCACCTACCCTAGTTAAACACTGTCCACACCAGCATGTGTATATATAGAGCTCAGTGTCTAAAGCTTTGTAGCAGAAAACATTGGTGAGGTGAAAATGATTGCCAAAATGTTTGTGTTCTTCCTGCTTCTCATTTGCTTCCCTGTTTCAAACAGTACTGAAAAGGAGTTTGACTACTATAAGCTTGTCCTTCAGTGGCCAATTTCTGTCTGCAATGTGAGGCGTAGCTGTTTACAGCCACCTTTTTCGGAGTTCACTGTGCATGGCCTATGGCCATTTTTGGCTCCTGATTCTATGGTAACAGAGTGTTCTAAAGATGTACTGACAAAGAGCAAGGTTCGTTAATTAGCTGAAAATTAACTTCTATGTTTGAGAAAGTGTTCTATTATTTATTTGATTTTTTTTTTTTTTGGTTGAATTTGGTTTGTAGGTGAAGGATACTATAAAGGCTCTGCGGAAGTACTGGCCAAGCTTTGTCGATCGAGAAGATTTTGACTTCTGGTCTTATCAGTGGCTAAAACATGGCACATGCTCTGGTTTAGATCCACTACCATACTTCAAGTTGGCCATTAGTACCACTATTGAAGCCAGACAGCTTCTTGAATCACTGAATAGAAAAGGTTTGTTTTATGGGAAAAGTTTACAGATGTGTATTAGTTTAGAAAATACGTTTAAAACTTTTTATTGAAAAAAGAAAAAAATACTAAATTTTTTTGACAACATTTTATATTTTTATAAAATTAAATTTTTTTTTTTTTTCAAAATGATTCATTACCAAATGTCATCAAGTACTCGTTAACTAGATGTTTATTTTATTTTATTTTATTCTTAATGTATTGCAAGAATAGAGAATTTTATGAGAATGGAGAAGAGGTGGAATCATTGGTGCTTTTTTTTTTTTCCTACCAATATATGTCATAATTAATGTGGAAGTTTAGACTTTACGGAAGAAAAAAAGCAAAGTTTTGTGTGTCTTCATAAAATATTTTCCATGCGATAAAAATTGCAGAAAATGAGAATTTTAAATCGATTGAATCATAATTGCCCACCCTCAATTAAATGAACTTTCTTTGGTTATTAAAATCTGCTCGGCAATAAATAGTTAAATATACTTCTAGAATTTATAGGTGCAGATTTAGCAACAACGAAGATACAATATTCATGTTATTATTTTTGACATCTAAATAAGATTATTTTAAAAAAAATTCTACCTTTTTGATTGTTTTGATCTATATTGTATTTTATCATTTTTCTTCCGCCATCCTCAGCTTATACACCCAGATTCAAGCCCTACCAAATGAACGACCTCTACGATAATTTTAAAGCAGCGCTAGCGAAAAAGCCGGAAGATAAAAAAGTTATACAATTCAAGTGCAATAAAAAAGACGGTAAGTTTCAGCTGTTGGAAATTTACGTCTGTGTTGACAAAAAAGGAGTTGCTTTGGATTGTCCAACACCCAAATTCATTGAATGTGGCGACAATGAAATGGCAGAAATTCGATACCCTGACAAGTGAACTCCTCCCTCTACTGTATGTTTTCTTTTAGATATTTTGCTTATTTCTTTTAGTTTTCTTTTGTATTTCTTTTTCTTCAATTACTATAAAATCCTTTTTGCAATCTCTAATTTTGTTTTTGTTACCCTACTTTTTCTGCAGGCTTAAGGTGGAATCAAAAGATGCATGACATGCAGAATGAAGAACTAATTAACGGTCTTTCTAGAAAAGCAAATATATCTATCTACAATAATTTGGTAATTAAGGTTGCGTTTGGATTGGGCGTTTTTTGCCCAATCCGCGTTTGCGTTTTTCTATTTTTTTTTTTTTTTTTTTTTTTTTTCACGCGATTTTCCCACAAGCGGCTACTGTTCATGCACTGTTCAATGAACAGTAGCCGCAAACTTTGACTTTTCAAATTTTTTTGACCAATCACAGCACATCGTGTACTGTTCACGGACCCACAAATTTCACTTTTCAGCAACTTTTTCATTAAAAATGGGTCCCACGATACTATTCACACATTTAAAAATTATTTCGCTACAGTGTTTTTCAGTTTTCAGTTTCAGTTTTCAGTTTTCAGCGGTATCCAAACGCACCCTAAGTGGAATTATATGTATGTTGTGGTTGGAACTTTTGGGTCTATAATGTTAATGTGTGTTTTGCTTCGAACTTAAATAAATACACTTACTGGTGTGCATGGTTGGAACTTAAATTTTGTTTTAAATATTTACTGGAAATTTGCTTTTTGTATATCTTCATCTTTGTGTACACACACAAATTAAAATATACGCGCCTTATCATGAGAAGGGCTCCCTTGGGTATTTATTATCATTATCAATAGTTACATTTGGTGAGAGAAAGCAGACTCACAGTTGAATATAATATAAGAAACACCCATATATATGACTAAAGACATTAATTGATTAGTACCAATTAGTCAGTTACAATTAGACAATTATGACTGTAATCTTTGAAAGGAATCGAAGTGCTTGTAACTTTGAACGAGAATGAGTTTCAATATTGGAAATGTTGATATTGAAGCAACTAATACCATGGTGGGCAACTTGTCAACATGAGAATCAATACAAGTGAATCGGCCGGTTAGGGATTAGAAGCCAAAACTTATAATTATAGTTAATTTTGTGCCCTAACCTCGATCGGTTTTTTTTTTTTGGTGAGAGATGCTCTGATCTAGACAATTATAAATTACTGAAAGAGTTTGAGCTCGGTTATTGTAAAAAGGAGAGAGCTTTTCTAAATAGAAATGAGAATTTTTTGATCTGAGAAATATCTAGAAGCTCATAGCAAATACAAGCTGTTCCCTTCTTTATATACACGTAGCAGAGCAAATAAAATAACTAACCATCAAAACAAACTAGTTAATCTGAGTCCTACACGTGTAAGCTATTTACATCAACACAAACAAAAGATTAACAGCTGTACATTTAGTCTAACGACACCGTTTCTTCAATCTGCTCTTCTTCTTTTTAATTAAAACACTGTCGTTTTCATCTGCCTTTAGTTCTTGACAGCCCCTGCTTTTGTTACTTGAGATTTCAGCTTCATCTTCACTGAATGCTTCAACACTCCCCTTCAAGTCTTGAACTGTAAGTTCACAGACTTGACTTTCAGTAGGCTTGAGACTTGATGAATAAATGTCAATCAACCCCAAGCAATTCACCAACCTTGAAAAGGCTGGAAGCCCCAATGCCTTTGTGAAAATGTCTGCAATTTGAAATTGGCTCAACACATGGAAAGCTTTGATCACACCCTCTGTTATTTTGTCTCTGACAAGATGACAATCTACCTCAATATGTTTGGTTCTCTCATGGAAAACAGGATTGGCTGCAATATGCAATGCAGCTTGATTATCACAAAACAATTGAGCACTCTTAGGATGATCAACTCACAAATCCCTTAGCAACTGTAGAACCCAAACAATCTCACATGTCGTGGTAGCCATTGCTCTATACTCTGCCTCAGCTGAAGATCTAGAGACAGTACTTTGTTTCTTAGACCTCCAAGAAATTAGAGAATCACCTAGAAAAACACTATAGCCTGTCAAAGACTTCCTTGTATCAGGGCAGCCTGCCCAATCTGCATCGCAGAATGCTTTTACTTGTAAATCTGAATTGCTAGCAAAGAACAAACCTCTACCAGGTGTCCCTTTTATGTATTGAAGAATTCTATTGATTACAAGCATGTGAGGTTCTCTTGGTTCAGCCAGAAATTGACTCAATCTGTGTACAGCGTATGTTATGTCGGGTCTGGTTAAGGTGAGATATAATAATCTCCCTATTAACCTTCTATACTGATTTGCATCTGGCAGTAGCTTTCCTTGATCTTTTGACAGATGCAGGTTTTGGTCCATAGGTGTTTTAACTGGTTTAGACCCCAAATGGCCTGTATCATGTAGAATTTCCAAAGCATACTTTCTTTGGTTTAGACTGATTCCCTTTTCACTCCTTGCAACTTCAAGTCCTAAGAAATACTTTAGAGAACCTAAGTCTTTTAGTCCAAACTTAGCATCAAGCAAAGCTTTTAATTCATGAATGCACTTAGGATCATTCCCTGTAAGCAAAATATCGTCTACATACACCAGCAAAACAGTAAATGATGAGCCTTTAGTATGAGTAAAGAGAGAGTAATCTGCCTTTGATTGGATAAAGCCAAAATTCAGGATGGTATAAGAGAACTTAGCAAACCACTGCCGTGATGCTTGCTTAAGTCCATAAAGACTTTTGTTAAGCTTGCAAACCAGTGTTCCAGAACCTCTAGAACCAAAAACACACTCCCCTTTGCTGTGAAAACCAGGGGGGAGACTCATATATACTTCTTCATCCAAATCACCATGCAAAACCGCATTGTTCGCATCCATTTGATGGAGGAACCACCCTTTCACAGCAGCCAAAGACAACACCATTCTCACAGAAACTGATTTTGCTACAGGGGAAAAGGTATCAGTATAATCAAGCCCTTCCCTCTGGGTGTACCCCTTAGCTACCAACCTGGCTTTATGCCTTTCAATTGTGCCATCTGACTTATACTTTGTTCTATAAACCCACTTACACCCAATTGGAATTTTGCCAGGTGGTAGAGTGGTCAAAGTCCAAGTATTGGTAAGCTCAAGTGCCTCAATTTCTTTATCCATAGCAGCTCTCCATTCAGGAGATTGAACTACTTCAAGAAAAGAGGTAGGGTCTGGGGAAGTGGAATCTATGGCCATGACAAATTGCTTATAGGATTTGCTTAGGTTAGAGTAAGTGAGGCAAGCAAAAATGTCATAAGGTTGACCAGGTAATGGCTTAGAACCTACTGCCTTACAAGAATAATCTTGAAGATAAGAGCGTGGTTTATGTGGTCTAGTGGATTTCCTGATGCCTAAAGGTGAAGAAGACCTAGCAACAACTAAAGGAGCAGTACCAATTTCAGAAACATAAGGCAATACAGAAGTATCATGTGCAAGAGGAGAATCTGGAATAGAGAATTGTTCTATAGAATGAAAATCTGCAGTGTTTGTAATATCTGCAGAATTATTAGCAGCTGCAGAATCACAAGCTTCCCCAGAAACAATTGAAGTGGCAATGGTATTTTGCAAAGGAACAGAATGTGAGGGAATAAAACTTGGGAAACTATCAGGTACACAATGAGGGACAACAAAACTATCAAGAAAAGCATCTGAGGAAAGAGTAGCAGAATGTGGTAGAGTAGCAAAGGGAAAAATTGATTCATAAAAGATGATGTCTCTGGAAACAGAAATGGTTTTAGTGTCCAAGTCTAAAACCTTGTAACCCTTAACACCAGTGGGATAACCTAGAAAGACACACTTTTTAGCCCTTGGTGCAAACTTATGTCTATTATGAGCAAGTGTAGAAATATAGCACAAGCAACCAAAAGTTTTAAGATGATTATATGAAGGAGGTTGCTTGAAGAGCATCTCATAAGGAGTTTTGTTCCCTAAATGTTTTGAAGGTAATCTGTTAATGAGATGGGTCGCTGTAAGAACACAGTCACCCCACAGCTCTAAAGGAAGGACAGCAATTGCTCACACTGAGATTGAGTGATTGGACATTGAGGCACATTGAATTGAGATTGTGGCTGTGTACCAGAATGCTGTGGTGAGTAACCAATCATCTGTGGTGAACAATTCATCATCTCAACTTGATTAGGAAAACCAGATAATGGCTGAGAAGCAAAATTCCCAAAACTACCAAGATTGGGAGAGAAATTTCCAAAATTTCTTGCACTAGAAACCTGATTGGCAGAAGATTTCCCTTTAGGCTTATAACCCGGGGGATAACCATGCAGCTTGTAACATTTATCTGCAATATGGCCAACAACTCCACAATAAGCACAGATAGGTCTTTCTTTCTTTGAATTCCCTCCTTTTCCACCATATCCTCCATGATTACTACCTTGATGCCCTTGCTGATTCCCACCATGATAGGTTTGTCCTTGATAACCCTTGGCATTTGAGCTATTATTAGCATACAAAGCAGTTGGTTCAAGAACCATATCTGCTTGTCCAATCTGCCTACGTTTCTCTTCTTGCAAAATCAAGGAGTAAACTTTGTTGATGCCAGGGAGAGGCTCAGTTATCAGAATTTGACTTCTAACATTAGCATAGCTATCATTAAGCCCCATGAGAAAACGAAAAACTTGATCCTTTTTCTGTGCATCTAACTGAGATTTTTTAGAACCACAAGTGCAAGTGCAAGTGCAGGTAGGAAATGCTTGATAATTCACAAGTTCATCCCACAAAATCTTGAATCTTGTAAAATAAGAAGTCACCGAGATCTGACCTTGTGAAAGCTTCGAAATTTCTTTCTGAACTTCAAAGAATCTTGGAGCATTTGGCTGAGAGAACCTGTCATGCATGTCGATCCATAAATCCCTCGCAGTGTGAATGTACATCACACTAGATTGAAGCTCTTTGCTCAAGGAATTCACTAGCCAAGAGAGAATCGTGGTGTTTGATCTGTACCAAGTATTGTACAGAGATGAAGATGGATCAAGCATGGAGATTTGGCCATTGAGAAAGCCAAATTTGTTCCTACCACTCAAAGAGAGAAACACAGCTCTTGACCAACTCAGGTAATTCTCAGGACCAGTGAGTGGTTGTGAAACAAGAACCACAGAATTGTCAGAAGGTGGAAGGTAGTAAGGGCTTGAAGGATTGGTATTTTGATCATCCATTGAAGGAGTCGAATTTGATATGTGATCTGTAGCAATTGAAGGATTCGTTGAAAGCAAAGGATCTGTTGGTGGTGTTTCAGAATCTGCAGCAATGGTGGACGCCATTGATGAGCTTTGGAAGCTCTGATACCATGTAAAAAGGAGAGAGCTTTTCTAAATAGAAATGGGAATTTATTGATCTGAGAAATATCTAGAAGCTCATAGCAAATACAAGCTGTTCCCTTCTTTATATACACGTAGCAGAGCAAATAAAATAACTAACCATCAAAACAAACTAGTTAATCTGAGTCCTACACGTGTAAGCTATTTACATCAACACAAACAAAAGATTAACAGCTGTACATTTAGTCTAACGACACCGTTTCTTCAATCTGCTCTTCTTCTTTTTAATCAAAACACTGCCGTTTTCATCTGCCTTTAGTTCTTGAAAGCCCCTGCTTTTGTTACTTGAGATTTCAGCTTCATCTTCACTGAATGCTTCAACAGTTATGCATGTCTTTTTCCATTATGAGAAGCCACAACTTTGGTGTTTTGGATTTATGATTGCTGCAAGGAAACTCTAAAGAAATAAATCAATAATCAATTTTTTATGGTTGGAAGAAATAGAATCCCCAAAGCTGCTTCATTAAAGGGGTGCACTAAACGGGGAAGAATTAATCTTGTACTAACACAATATCACTTAACCTATAGCATTAGCACCAGTGCCCTTTAAAATCCATGGAGAACACTAAAACATTTTGGTTTAATCCTGCCAAAAAGATGTTTATATTGAATGTCTCACCAGAAGGGTCCAAAACTACTCTTTTTTTTCTTTTCTTTTCGTTTTATTAAAAGAATGTTTGTATGACAATTAATTGTGCCCTATAATTTTTTTTTTTTTTTTTCATATTATGTTTGTATTAATATATCGGACTTGTAATCAATCTAAACAAGTATCATCCATATGCATATGCTCACCCCTACTTTGAAAATGAATTCAAATAGTAAGTAGATAATTGAGTGAAGTTTTTGGGTGAAATTACAGCCACTGCCAATTGGCATTAAAAACCAACAATAGTAAATAGATAAATTGGTGTCAGATAAGTTTTTCTGTTATCAAAAAATTAAGAAATTGGTGTCAGATAAATGATCCAAGCTTGTAAGTTTAATTCGCATGCTCCAACTCATCATATGACGAGTTGTGACTTGTGCGTGATGGAAAAAAAAAGTAAATTCATGTGAATTCACACATCTCTATTACTCATAATTCACCACGTAACAAATTGTGATAAAAGTCATATAAAATATTGTGGTACTAGCTAGCATTATCAAAGTCATTTTTAGAACCATCTTCCTTACATCAAATATGTCAACTTTTTTTTTTTTTTAAGAAATACGTCTATTTTATTGAAGCGAAGAAGAGTACATAGCATCATGTAATGTAGAGGACTCAATAAAGGAGGGGGTTTCCTCTAACCAAGTTACATAAGAATCAATTCCTTTAGCAAAATTTGCTAGGAGATGTGTTGCTCTATTACCCTGTGTTTTAACATATGAGAAATTAAAAGTATGGAATCCATGCATCTTATGGTGCAATGATGTTGACAATTGAAGCGTGGGTGGGAGTGGAGCCCATGAGAGTGAGGTAGACAAAATGTAAGTCACCTTTGAAGATAGCATCCCTGATACCAATATCTGCTGCAAAGAGGGCTGCTTCATCCATGGCTTTGGCTTCGGCTTCCAGTGGACCCAACAGCAATGGTAATTTTTTTCTTAAAGCAACAACCACCAAACTCATATGATCACGGATCACAACTCTGATCCCAACTATTCCAGTTTGTGAAAAAACAACGGCGTCGGTGTTTATTTTATACCATGGTATGTTGGTGGGACCCAGCAGTTGTCCATGGCGTCCTTGAGTCGAGGTGGTCGATGATGAGCAAGCTGGAATTCTTCTAGCATGAAATGGGCTTGAAAGAGGATCTCCTGGGGTTGTTTCTGTGGACTGCCCAGTCTAATTCTATTGCGGTTGAACCACATGCACCATGAAATCATAACAATTAGCTTAAGGAGGTCCTGACCGAAGTGTTGGATGAAGATCAGGTACTATAGGAGGTCAGCAAAGGTCCTATGTGAGACACGGGTTTTGTCAAAAGGGATACCCGATATGTTCCATGTTTCTTTTGCCTTTGTGCATTCCCAAAAGAAGTGTCTGCTAGTTTCTTTAGCTAAGTTGCATGCTTTACAGGTGGAGTCATTGAGTACGTGTCTGTGGCAGAGATTGGCTTTAGTGGGGATGATATTGTGACAAGCTTTCTAGGTGAAAGTCTTAACTTTGTTTGGAACACGAAGCCCCCAAATGGTGCACCAGAACAACCTGTGGGTGTCTCCATCGGATGATTACATCATGGCCAAGCTGCGATTCATTGAAAGCGCAAGCTTGTAGGCATTGTTCACTATGAAGAGTCCCCGTGGTGTGTAGGCCCTTATTAAATGATCTCTCGGCTTAAAACTTCCTAGTGGGATGCTCAGGATGGTGTGGACGTCGCCAGGGAGGAAAATCTGCTTCAGTAGAAAGGTGTTCCATTCTTCTGTTGTAGGGTGCATGAGGCTGGATACTTTTGAGTTCGAAGGGAGGAGACGTGGTGTGGAGATGATTTGGAAGTTTGTGGGTGTAGGAAGCCATCTACCCATCCAGATGCCCACTGTCGCACCATCACTGATCTGCCATTTACATCTAGATTTCACCACGGTTTGGGTAGCCATGATGCTGCGCCATGCATAAGCAGGTTTTGAATCTAGTTCAGCATGAAGGAAATCTGTACATGGGAAGTAGCGGGCTTGGAAGACACGGTGGACAAGAGAGCCATGATTATTTTGTAAGTGCCACCCTTGTTTTGCCAAAAGAGCCAAGTTGAAAGCTTTGAGGTCACGAAAGCCTAAACCACCCTTTTCCTTAAGAGAGCACATTTTTTCCCAACTCAACATGCCATTTTATTCTTTCCATTGGACTGACCCCACCAAAAACTGCAGACCAGGTAAGTTTTTCCTTGTTTGAGTAGTTTTTCCTTCCATCCTGAGAGTTTAGTAATGAACCTCTCCTTTAGAGCATGGAAAATGTTCATCTTTGATCTTCCTACTAGGGATAGGAGACCCAGGTAAGTTTCATTTTACCGGGTAACTTTTGCCCCAAAGCGGTTTTTAATGTCCTCTTGGATGTCATGTGGAGTGTTCCTGCTGAAGAAAAGGGAGGTCTTTTCTCGATTCAGCTATTGTCCTGAGGCGTGTTCATATGTAGTGAGGATGTGGTTCAAGTGATTGCATTGTTCAATGGTGGCTTGGCAGAAGATGACACTGTCATCAGCAAAGAATAAGTGGGATATGTGAGGGCCTTAAGGGCAGACAACAACACCTCGAAATAGGCCATTATCCACGGATTTGTGTATCATAGCTGAGAGTCCTTCTACACAGAAAAGAAACAAGAAATGAGATATGGACTCCTCTTGTTTTTAACCCCTCGTGGGGGTTTTATGACCTCGAGGTGTGCCATTAATCTTGATAGAGTAGGTAACAGAGCTAACACATTGCATCATAAGATCCACCCACCTATTATTGAAACCCATTTTTATCACGATCTGTTTAAGGCATTCCCACTCTACACGATCAAAGGCTTTGTTCATGTCAAGATTTAAAGCCATCTCCCCTACACGACCATCTTTTTTTATTATGGTAATGCATGGTTTCAAAAGCTACTAAAACATTATCAGTAATGAGACGGTCAGACATGAAGGCACTTTGATTTTCACTAATGATAGAAGGGAGGAAGCGTTTTAGGCGGTTTGCTAGGACCTTGGAGGTGAGTCTAGAAATGACTCTACTAAGACTTATGGGTCTGTATTGTGTTATCTTTGTGGGGTTTTTTTATTTTTGGGATGAGGACAATATGTGTTTCATTGAATTTAAGTGGCATAATACCCATGTTTAGAAAATCCAGTGCAGTTTTTATGACACACTCACCCGTTAAAAACCAAAAGTGTTGATAAAAGAAAGGGGGCATACTAGTAGGACCAGGAGATTTTTTTGGGTGCATTTGTTTGAGTGCTCTGTGGACCTCATCTGGACTGAACTCACATGTCAGGTAGTCATTCATAGCTTTGGTGACAATCGGTTGGACAGCGTCAAGGAGGTCTGCCATATCAGTTGTGTCATTTGAGCTGAAGATTGAGGTAAAATAATCCAAAATGATGCCCTCAACAACTTTGTCATCATCCTACCAGTCCCCACCTGAATCGTAGAAGCCATGGATAACATTCCGTTGTTTGCGATTGGATTATTTCTAGTGGAAAAAATTGGTGTTTCGGTCTCCATCAATAATCCACATGCTCCGTGATCATTAATGCCACATCGTGTTCTCCGCATCAAGCCAACAGTTCAAAACTTTGCGGACTTCATGAATCTCATCATCATTATTGATAGGCTGTCTCTTTAAGTCTTGTAACTTTTTAGTCAGTTTATCAACCTGCCTCCCAATGTGGCCAAAGTCAGTTTTATTCCACACAGATAGCCAGGCCAAAATGGCCAAATACCACAAATTTTTGAAATATTTTGTAAAAAACCATTGTTTCGGAACTATATAGGGAAATACCACTTTTTATGGAACTTGAGTTTCTTAAACTCGAGTTCCTAGGAGTTTTGTCACCGTGGCACTGCTGAGGTGGAAATTGGGCCATTAAAAAAATTTATGTGGTACTCGAGCATGGTAAACTCGAGTACCATGCAACACAATACTCGAGTATACCAGGCTCGAGTACCATTAAAATGCTTTTTTTTTTTTTTTTTTTAATTTCTAAGGTACTCGAGCTTGGTGAGCTCAAGTACCTTGTAAGGAACTCGAGTTTAATAAACTCGAGTTCCTTATAACTTTTTTTTTGTTGGGATTATTGACAAATAAACATAAACATAAAAATAAGTAGCTTTTTTTATGTTTTTATTTATTTAAATAGAAGCATTGTAAAATATAGAGATTTTAATTTCAAAATATGAATTTAATTTCTACATTAAGTAAAACTGTTCACTGTTTTCTTATAAAATTTTTCCCAGGGGCGTTGCCCCCGGACCCCTAAGAGGCTTGTCCATGAGCGCTCCGACTTGGGCCTGTCGGCCCAAGCCTCCGCTCCATGGACTAAGCCTCAAAAAATCTCCAATTAAAAACCACACAACATTATTCGAGTCGGGTCGAGTCATCAACATGAATCAAATGATACCCTTAAAGTGTGGATGAAATGTTTTATAATGCTTAAATTTATAAAAGATACTAGTGAAAGTTCCATGCGTTGCATGGCTTTAATCCTAAATTTTCTTTATATATTTTTTTGAGAAATTATAACTAAATGAGTTATTATTACATAATTTTAGAATTATTTTCTAACTATATATAAGACAACTAATGATTATGTGCATTCAACTTTTACAAATCTAAAGATTAAACTATTCATTAGTTTTGGCTAAGTATATATGAAATCATTGTGTCATTTTTTCCCTGCTGTTCTTTGTTGCTACGTATGATTCTTGTGCTTTGGTTGGACAATGTCCTCTGCTTTGTAATGTAGGAAACACCTTAGGAAGTGAAATGCCTCCAGTTAGATATGTTGATGTTTCCAATATTTGTGTAATTTGAAATGTTACACACATAACACTTATCACACAAATTAGATTTATTGTACATTACTTGTAGCAAAATTTAATAAATTCAATACATACAGACTCATCCAAACCATACAGCCTAGCACGGCAGCTATCAAGATAGTTGGTGATTTGGGCTCCACACGACGCAACCTGGGTTTTGAAACAAAGGCTTTGTAAAGCGGCGACGGGGTTTGGAATTGGGAAGGTGGACAGAGAGCATGGAGTGATCCGAGGTGGACATAGATAAATGGTGGACAGTGGCACCTTGAAAAGAAGAGTTCCAAGCTGAGTTGGCCAAGGCACGATCCAGGCAAATGTGTATCCGCCCTTCAGTTTGGTGGTTTCTGGACCAAGTGAATGGAGAGCCAAAGAAGCCAAGGTCACTGAGTTTGCATGTGTTGATGGCTCTGTGAAAGCAGTCCATTTGTCTAGTTAGACGTGGGCAGCCTCCATGTTTTTCTGAGTGATACAGGATTTCGTTGAAGTCACCCACACAAAGCTAGGGGAGGTTATTTGATCGGCTAAGAGACTTAAGAAGAGTCCAGGTTTCCTCATGCTTGTTTGTGTCTAGTTGTCCGTAAAACCTTGTTAATCTCCATATTGAACCTATTTTAGTACAAAGAACGTAGGCATCAATAAACTAACTGGAAAAATTTTGCACATGTACCTGTGTTTCTGGCTTCCATAATAGGGCTAGACCACCACTCTGGACAATGCTTGAGATCGCTATCCCCTGATGTACTCCCAGTGTTGTTTCTTTGTGTTCAATTGTTAAGTGGTGAGTTTTGTCTCCATTAAGAAGACACAAATGGGAGCTTCTTTGGTCCATGCTCTCTTGAGAGCATTAACTGTATGGGGGTTCCCAAGCCCCTGATAGTTCTAGCTTAAAATACTCGTTGGATCGCAGGCACTGTCGATCCCATGTTGTGAACCATAAGCTAGTCTAGTGTGGTTGTTTCTTCATTCAACTTTTGTTTCTTGTCCAAAGATGTGCCATACATGCCATGCAAAGTTCCCACTTTTCTTTTCGGTCCAATAATGGACAAAGTAACATCACTAGTGTCCATCACATGCTTGGCATGCTCAAGTCTTTTCCATGTACCACGTGTTGTGATCAAGGGATTTGTTGAGGTGACAATATGGTAGTTGGCATTGGTTTGTGGGGAAGGAAAAGATCGGGTATCAGTAGGAGGAGGGAAGTCAGGGATCTCATTAAGAGGTGGGACCCCTAAATTGAGGTTATCTGTATATAAGGCAACTGGCTGAGATATAGAGGGAAACAAATTTAAACTTTTGTCAATGTCTGTTAAATGCGCATTGAAGAGATTTGTGTCAGCCAAAATATCTGTAACCGTTGGCATTGATTGAGAGTTTGTTGCTGGGATTGTGGGGGAATTTATGACTGTGTCTATAGTGGGCTGTTGTGGTGGTGCAGGATTGGCCGACGATGTCGGTGGTAGGGGTGTGCTGGTTGGGGCCGTGGGAGGGGAAGGTTTTGGGCGGTGGCCGCGGGGTGATCAATGAACCCAATTTCTCCAATTATTCAAATGCAGAATTTAAAAAAAAAAAAAAAAAAAAAAAAAAAAAAAAAAAAACTTTTCTTATTGGAAAATAAAATGAAGTTTAACTAAAGATTTTTATTTATCTATTTCTAGGAGTATATTTATTGAATATGCTTTGGTCTGATACTATTATTATAAGAGTAATATAAATAAAATAATAGTAATCTATTAATAATTTATATAACTTAATTTATTTTTAGCAATATATGCCTTGAATACCTTTTTTTTTTTTTTTTTAAGATTAAGTAGAGTTTCAACTTATAATGTCTTCTTATTATGATTGCTATTTATTATCAAACAAAGAAACCAATTGATTTTTTGTATAGACTCTAATAATTGCTTTCTTTTATTTTAAATACATTTTAGTTTAATAAACTATACATGACATAAAATTGATAATTATAATAAATCTAAATATATAAACATTTGACTTTCGTACCTCTTACAAGTTAGTGATTAGAGAAATGATATATCCACAACATTTTTACAACAAATCATAACTCATAAGTGGCAGATTGTTGCTGGTTGTTATTGTTGGGACAAAAAAGTAATCTTAGTGTTAGGTTCAAATTTGAATCAGTAAAAACTAACCACCTATGATTTGTTGTAAAAATGTTATAGACGTAGCACTTCTCTAGTGGTTAATTACATCAAAATAGTAATGAGTCTATAAGAATGTTGTAACAAAACTTGAATTTTGAAGTTCATGGGAAGTGGAAGACTTCCAATTTTGAATGTTCAAATAGTGATTAGCTCTAGTACACTGGAACTGATATGATGTGGACACATGTCTATATTGTGTTGGTTCCAGTGTACTGCAGCACCAGAGCTAGCCCATGTGCACAAAGGAATGACCCCACCTATTGGGATAGAAGACATTCCTGAGTTGCATTTGATGAGTGATTCTCTTAGGAGACTTATATATGGCCCACATTATATATTTAAATTTATTTTATATAAGAAGAAGAAGAAGAAGAAGAATGATGGATAAATACTCATATTTTAGAAATCTATCCATGAAAATCACTTATAAAGCATAAACTCTTTTGGCGAAAAGACGTTATTTGGTAAACTTAACACTTTGAAGTAACTCTCAATTGATTAAACACTTTAAAGTATTTCTCAATTAAACTCCTAGATGAAAGGAGTGTTAAGAGAACAAAAATTAAATAGTCCATGTTCTCCATTTGAGAGTTATATGCGGTATAGACCATGTCGTAGTACTCTTTCATAAATATAATTTATAGTGAGGTTTTTTCTACAAATTATTTGAACAACAATGGAATAATGTATGTTTATGTTTTCTTTTGCTATTCTATACTTTTAACAATGAAATAAGGTTTTATAATTTTTAAGAGTTTTGTAACTCAATTAGCACCTTATAAATTTTCAAATAGAAATGTCCAAATTCAAATTCCTAAGTACCCCTAATTATCTAATTATTATAATAAAAACAAATTATAAAAGGTGCTCTCATGATATGCAGTATTATGGTTCTAAATAAGCAATCCAAGTTACAAAACTAAACTCTGACCAATTCACAAAGGTCAGCTCTGTGTTTCCTTTTACGATGGCCATGTAACTGGGGAAGATCTACAACTAAGCTGGGTGGGGGTGGCGGGAGGGGGAGGCATGACCCTTTCAAAAGTTTTAAAAATTTTATGTATAATTATTAAAAACTTTAAATTTTTAGTTACAAAAATAGAATGCCTCCCTTTCCCCTAAAATATTTAAGTTAGTCCAATTATACTCTTAGAAAACATTAGAATTTATCAATTAGTCTAGTAGTTATAGAGACAAGGTAATTTTTGTTTTTTCAAATCCAATTTTGTACATATTTAATATCAAACTAGAAAACGTTTGTATACTCATTAAAATTTAAAAGATGATAAGGTCCCCTAAAAAATTATCTAGCAAATATACATGTCAAAGTTGATAGTTTTGTATACAATATAATTATAAATTATAACCTACTCTAGTATCAAAATATTAAGATTTATACATGTGTATATATGTGCGTTTACACACGTGTGTGATGGTTTGTCATGACAAAAGACTAACATATAATTAGTAACACAATTCCCCCCCTCCCAAACAAGAAATCCAAGCTCTGCCCAGTCCGGTTGTAATTAGTATGGTGCTGCTTATATGTCTCGATGAATCCATACATTAAGTGTATAATCATATAGACACCTAACGAATTTCACAGAATTTTTTTGATCTTGTAATTGCATCCTTTAACTTTGAACCTACTGCCTCCTTTGGCAGAAAAAGAAAATGCAACATACAAAGAAATTGGTGCCACTCCTTAGCAAACGATGACAATTATAAGGTAAAAACAGAGAAATCTGTGTATTACCTAAATGTTGAATTACCTAATATTATACAATAATCATATTATAGACAAAGTCTTGTTACCATGGCTGAGGATTGATAAATGACTTTTGGCCTTCAAACAAACAATTGGAGATTTACCATGGAAGCGTTTTAAATTATAGACAAAGTCTTTTCCTGACAATATTTTACATCGAAACAATCTTGAAAATATTTTACGTCGAAACAAACCAAACAGACTGTACAAAAAAATCAAAGGAAAAATTATTTGTTAAGCGTCAAAACAGTACACAATAGATAGCCAATGTTAATAATTAGGATCAACAGGCAATTAATAATAATCCAAAACATTACAGCAAGGCCAGTAACCTTCTTGGAAATTCTTGAAAGTTGAAACCTTCAATATAACACTTTTTTTAATTACTTTTATTAGAATTTCATAAATAAAAAATTCAGAACCAATCCAAAACTAATAAGCGTAAAAACAAAAACAAAAAATACCATACCAAAAGCACACACAATACAGGGCCATCAGGCTATGCACTCACCTCAATGGCCTGAAATATTCTCCATAGCCATATTATGAACTGTTTTGTACTTTTGTTACTCAATAACATTCCCCTCGTTTAAAAAAACTAGCGTCTCTGTGTAACTAACAGCGAAAGAGTGACTAAGGTCACTGATCTCATATTTTGCAATATTCCTTACTTCTTGTGTTTTGCGGTCGTACACTACCAGCCAACCATCGCTATATTGAAAAAGAACCAACCCATCCTCCCTAAATTCCAACATTCTATCAAAATCGGGATGGGGGCTGATCTTGAATTTCTTTGTCCAAGTCCTTTCAACACCAGTTTCACTCATAACCCATACATCATACCAGCTGATATCCACATCAAAATATTGTACAATCAAGGATACAGAATCATTGATAATAGCAATTGCATTGGTTGAGAAAGGATCTTCAATTATGGGAGGAAGTGGCGTTTCTTGAAAAACCTCATTACTCATGTCAAACGAAATCATGAACCTGCTAGCCTTCCAATGATAAAATCCATTTAGGTATGATGGAAACTTGGCAAAATCAAAGCCATAAAGTTGGTTAACAGGTCCATCAATTACCCTCCAAGAATCAGTACTAAGGTTGTATACCTCAAATTGGAGTGGCTTGCGCTGCCAAAAGTCCACAATCCTCACCACCTTCAAATCATTCTTCTTGGGATCAATTCCAAAGCCAAAATTGAAGGTTACATAAGGGGAGCTATATTGTGGACGTTGCTTTATTATGGGAAGCACCTTTGACTCTCTTGTGGCAGGGTTCCACAAGACTATTTCCTCACCATAGTAACGCTCCGAGGAAATACCATACAGAAAAAATATTCCATTGCATGGACCATCAATTACTAGCATGTCAATCTCCTTTGGGAAGAATGGCGATATATCGATATTGCTGGAAACCTCTAGAGTATCATCAGAAAGCAATGAGACACATGTGTGTCTCTGGCGAGACAAATACTTAAAGACAACACCACACCCTTGATTGTTAGAAGTGGCCCATTTGTGGTGCTGGGTGATAAAAGAATGGTTTCTTATAAGAGCATGCCAGGATTTGCATATGCACTTGAATCGCATCAAGGATTTCACTGGCAACGATGATAGGATTTCCACTACCAAATCTTCTGGGAGGTCACAACTCAACATTTTCTTGGCTTTTTCTTTTTTTCCTTCCTCAGTGCTCAACAATTTCTGTATTCAAACATTAGATGTCAAAGAAGAGAACCTGATATACTCTCCAAAATTCTACAAAGCTCCACAAAATATGCTTTTCGAGGAACCAAAAATAATCTTAATTTTAGAGTTCATAATGAATTTCCGTGCTTGACCTAAATTGCTCCATGTAGACCATTGCTTGAGTTTCATAATTGGCTATGCTAAATTTTATAGTAATAGTTCAAATTTTTTAGATATATTGAATTGTAACATTGTAAATCTAAGAACTTCATAGAACAAACATACCAGCAAAGAGATAAATAAAATAAATAAACAAATGCAGACCTCTAACACTTTAGTAGCTATGGAAACAGAGTATCTACCGAAGCCCTAAACCAAAAGGAGCAAATGATCGTATATTTATATGAATCACAATCATAGCTTTCAAAGATTTCCAATCACGCACAGCATCATCAAAATCTAAGAAATCATAATCAAGCATTATCAAAATTATGTATGTTTCACTGAAGAATTAAAAATTTTCACCCATATAAATTGGGGAACTGAACTCGAGTAATCCAAAATCAAAAAAGAAAGCCTTCAGGCAATGACAACAATGGGTACCTAATCTAGCAAGTTAGTATTCCAAATGGACTATAATAAAACTTATAACAGATAATTTAATTTTAAATAGTGGAAAACATCCTTACTAGCTTCTTTTACATGCACATTGCCAAAGGATTTGCCGCATTTATTATGGATCAATTGATCACAATGTACATATTGTTTGTTAAAAAAGGAAAAAAGAAAAAAACAACAACAACAAAAATAGTAAAGCACTAATATTTCCATACCCTATTCTTCTTCTTTATTCTGGGTCAGGTTGGATTGATGAGAGTAAGATTTTGGGAATGAAAGTTTAGAGAATTGTGTTGTTTGGTTAGATTAATGTGACTAGGCTTGCAATTAAGTAAAATAAAATATATGTTTTTATATGAAAACATTGGCATAAAGAGTGAAAATGAGGAAATATATGGTTTGAGGTTTTGATAGAATTTTCCTCTTTAGAAAGTTTAAATTCCATTCTTGGAGAAGGGCTGCAACATTAGGAGTCGAACCCAGTTAAGAAAAGTATTGTAGGCTTTAAAAAAGCTTTGATTCTTTAGAATGTTTCCAGTGCATGATCAAGTAGTGGTTTCCCATTTTCATTGAATAAAACTTGATTCTTTTTTGTTTTCACTGGGTTTTGTTCCTAATACGAAAATCATACCCTATGCTTTTACTAAGTAAAAGGGTACTCCTGTATATAAATTTTCAGAATTTCAACTCACAATACCAATGTTTCTCATAGTATATAACTTCTTTCTTTCTTTCTTTTTTCACTCGGTTTTGTTCCTAGTACAAAAATCATACCCTATGCTTCTACTAAACAAAGACTACTCCTATATGTTTCCACAATTTCAACTCCCAATACCAATGTTTCTCAAAGCAAGTTCTGAAGACACAAACAAACAAACAATCAAAATTTCACAGGAAAACCCACATGAAGATCGGGGAATAAAAGCACTCACCTGGCAGCAGCTTCTGATTATGCGACTTTCTGCGAAGGTGATGTCTGAAGAAAGAAAGAGCAATGGAAATAGATTTCTTGTATCAATAAATAAATAAAATCAGTGGGTTTTTTATTTCCAACAGGACAGTGAATGAGTTGATGGGAAGAGCAGGAGCCTATTTATTATTTTTGTTATAAATACGATGGTGAAGTAAACATCAATCGGTAAAGTTTAGATACAAAATTTGTAGCTAAATTTTATCCTTAATATAATAATAATAACTCTAATAAAGAAATAACAGCTTTTACGTCTTTTATTCTTATGTAAACCTTTTTGGAGTTAAACTTCATTCTTAATATAATAAAAATAACCCTAACAAAGAAATAACAGATTTTGTTTCTATGTAAACCTTATTTGAAGATAGGTTTTTTTTTTTTTTTTTGGTAGTATTGGAAAATAAAATGGTAAAAAGAAAATTATCTCTTTAACTTTCTTTATTTAACTTGGTATAAGATAGAATTATTTTCCTCTATCTCACGTCAAGCTAAATAAGGGAAGTTAATACATAATTTTCCAACTTGAGAGTTTGTTTAGACCCCTTTAAAAGATTGTTTAACCTAATTTATTTATCAAGTGATTACTTAGATTAATTATCAGATCTAGGTTAAACACAAATAAATCATATCATGTAAAAATGCGGAAAAGTAAATAACATCACGATATGATTACCCTGGAAAACCAATGAAATTAACCGTTTCAAGGTAAAAACCTAAGGAGGATTTGACCTAACTATCCTCAAGGTAAACCAAATCCACTATAAGAGAATCGAAGTTTTTACAAAAGATTTAATCCTAAATCTAATGCTACCTCATGTAGTAACTTATTGACACGACCACGTGCAAGTTTCGAATTCACGGACTCCTTCTCTCCTTGGATTTACAGCAACACAAGCACCCTTGCTCATAACTTTGAGACTCCACTCAAAGGTTTCAGATCACCTTCACTTGTTGATCTTGATGCAACAACTAGTTCTACCTACGCTTGATTGTAGTTTTGGCTCCGGTAGATTCTTGTGTAGTTAGAAGGTACAGAACCTTTCAAATCTCACAAAGAGTTACACACAAGTCTTCTTTTGCTCTCTCAAAACATGGTTAAGGTTTCCCTTTTATATGTAGAGAAGTTTAAGTGAAACCCTAAACATTTTCGTTGGCTTGGACCTGTTTAAAAATCTACAGAAAAACTGTGCCTGCGATTTTTGATCGGTTGAGCCTAATTCTCGATCGGTCGAGAAAGGAAAAACCTCTTCTCTGGAAACAGCTGGACTTCAAAACTTGAAACACCCTTATTTAAGCATTGTCTAAACACCTAGACTAGACATGTTTTGATCTCGGTTTGCCAACACAATACAATAATGATTCTAAATATTTGATAGGCTAAAAACGTATTGACCCTTTGTGATGAATTACTTGATTAATTAGTTAACTTTATTAATTAATCAAATTAACATGCAATTGTACGTGGCAGCAAAAACAAATCACCAATTAACTAAAATATGTGGTGGAAAATAAATTGACACAGTGATTTGTTTACGAATGGGGAAAACCTACACGGCAAAAACCCCACCGGGTGATTTTAAGGTCACCACTCCTGAGAATCCACTATTATCATAACAAGCGATTATAAGTAAAAGAATCCTAGTACCTTATACCAACGTACAGTTGAACCCTTACCTCAATACCCAATTGGACTTGTTCTATAGTGACAATCTCTTATTTTAATGCACGACTCTCAGTACGTGACTAACCAATTGCGCGGATCCCAGTACGCGATTTGATCACCAACTTGAGAAGGATGTTGGCTGCAAAGTTCTTTAGTTCATCACACGATAAAGATCATGAAGTTGCTTGGTCACAAAACCCTATAGTGCACAAACATAGTAGCTTTTTCAAGAACTAGGGCAAACTAGGTTTCCGGTCACACTTTTCTTCACACTTATGGAATTGTGCTTTTATGTAACTTGTGTCACCTTTTACGGCCCTTAAAATAATCCTTATATATATTTAGGGTTGTAAGAAAAGAAAGCCCAAATATACATTCACGGATTTGATGAAAATCAAAACTGAAATTTTGAACTTCATAAATCTTGATAGATAGGGTATCTATCAAGATAGCTGTCAAGCTTTGGGCTTCACAACTTTTTAAATCTCGATAGATATAACTGTTAAGTTTTAATAAACAGCACTTTCTCACTTGATTCTTGGACAAACTTGCATAGCTTTAACACTTGAACTTGAAACAAGGTTTCTTGAAGTATTAAACACATCCTAGATCTACCCAATTATAAGTAAAGTGCGTTTTGTCAAAGGATTAGCCAATTACATAAAATAGTGACATATGTTCCTAACATTGAATCACAAATGTCCTAACAATATTTAATTCTAAATTTTTAGAACCTAACAATCTCCCCCCTTCAGCAATCTGTGACAAAACACACATACAATATGTAATGCTTAAATCAATTACCAGCTCAAATACAAATGGTTGCCCTTAAAATAATCCTTATATATGTTTAGGGTTGTAAGAAAAGAAAACCCAAACATACATTCACGGATTTGATGAAAATCAGAACTGAAAATTTGAACTTCATAAATCTTGATAGATAGGGTATCTATCAAGATAACTATCAAGCTTTGGACTTCACAACTTTTTAAACCTCGATAGATATAACTGTTGAGCTTTAATAAATAGCACTTTCTCACTTGATTCTTGGACAAACTTGCATGGCTTTAACACTTGAACTTGAAACAAGGTTTCTTGAAGCATTAAACACATCCTAGATCTATCCAATTACAAGTAAAGTGCGTTTTGTCAAAGGATTAGCCAATTACATAAGAAAGTGACATATGTTCCTAGCATTGAATCACATATGTCCTAACAATATTTAATTCTAAATTTTTAGAACCTAACAATCTCCCCCCTTCAGTAATCTGTGACAAAACACACATACAATATGTAATGCTTAAATCAATTACCAGCTCAAATACAAATGGTTGCCCTAATACAAATCTTATACAACTGCTAACTATTAGTTGCTACAATAGATAGCAGTTGTAGAAAGAATTAACCTGTAAATTCCTGAAACACTGAAAACAAACCATAAACGCATGTGTGGAAAATACAGTAGAACATACTAAAACAAAATTTAGACTTTGAATTTACAAAACACATAAATAGATAGTGAACACATCAAAATGAATAATCTCATCATCATTAACTATCATAGTCAATAATCATAACAATGTTTGTGAATCAAAGACATAACAAATAAATAAACGCAAAGATAAATAAACAAAATACATAAAAAAACTGATATGTAAATAGATCAAAACTCCCCCTAAACAAAATAAGTCTACTCCCCCTATGTACAAAAAGTCCTAAATCTACTCCTTCTTTTTGTTACACATTGCCAAAGGCAAAATCATTCCTCAAAGGGTGGAGGAGGTGGAAAAGAACTCCTGTAATTCGGAAAATCGGCTCTCAAAGAGGCAACCTTCGTCAACAGCTCATCAAGCAACTGTCCATGAGCAGCCTAAGTAGTCATGATGGACTGCATCATAGCATGGAGTGAAAGTGGAGGAGTAACAGTAGGATCAACATCCTCAACACCACCAGTAGGATCCACAGCAGCAGTCGGATCCACAAATGCCTCTTCACTAGATAGCATAGCACCAGAGGTAGTAGCAACATCACCTTGTGGTCTCTTAGAAGTCCTAGTGCTTGGCTTAGGACTCTTCATTTGCGCCTGTCTTTGTCTAAGATTGGTGGCTTCTATAGGGGCAGTAATGTGTACTAACTCTAGAGGAGAAAAACCTAATAACCCTAAAAACTTTAAAGTCCTAAAAATGAACATAGGAAAGAACAACTTCTGACTCTTACCCTTACTCCTAGAAATATCAACAATGGTTTGAATAAACATGGAAGGAAAACACATAGAACCATCAATTACAAAAGCATAAAGAAAAGCACATCTCTCTATAGGAACTATATGAACATGTGAAATTAGATAGATGTTATGACGTGTAATTCTTAAGTATAAAGAATTAAGCTCAGTGAACTCACAAGAATTGATTCTTGGTTCAGAAACCCAAGAAACAAGACAACCACAAAGAAGTGACATCACGTCATCAACAGCAGGAAAGTTAGTGTATGGGTATGTGGGTTTACGTACAATAGGCACTCCTAAAGCTTCAGACATTCTTTGCTTATTAATTGTGAATTCGTGACCTCTAATCCAAGAAGTCAAGTAATGACCACCTGTGGCCTCAGAATACACAGAAAGATTAGAGTAAAACTCTCTAATCAAAGCAACAGCAGGAGGATCAGACACCTCACACAAGGAAACCCAATTCCTAGACACGAATTTCCTATGAATAGAAAGGTCTAGCTCACTCAAAACTATATCCCTTTCATCCCAGGTAGACCTATATTTGGTCAAGGTCTCATAAGTGTCTTCACACTTATCAGTGAGAAACCTAACATTGTCAAAATGAGCAGAACAAGAATAGGAAGACTCTAGGTTCCTATTTGCTCTAGTTTTGAACTTCCTAACCTTAGGAGCCATGACTAAGAATTAGAAACAAGAACAAAAACAACAAAAAGACCAAAGGCAGACTGCATAAAAAGGATTAGAGACAAGATAACATGCAATTTGAAAACTATATGATGCATTACAGTTAAATGCCTTTAAACAGTCCAAAATCATCACAATTTGATAAATTGACAAAGGAAATTTCAAGAATTTTAGAAAATCCCCAATTTGAAAACCAATCAATTCTAAAAAAATCCTTATATTGACAAATTGAACACATTAACAAGTAAACTACAAGTTATAATAACTCAATTCATCAATATCAGAAGCCAATTTCACTCAATTTTGCCCAATTTCACAAAAACTCCCAAATTCTCAAGAACTTAGAACCCTAATTTCAAAATTCTCAAATATACTCAAAAATTTTCAAATTAAAGCATGTGAAACATGTTTAAGTGATGCATGAACAAAAACCCAAGGTTTAAAATTGATCAAAAACCCTATTTTCATCAAAAACTCTAATGTGCGAAAACTTTAAAAAAAAAAAAAAAAAAATCATGAAAAATGCATGTAAACATAAAAAGATGAAAAATGAAGGTTGAAATAGTCTTACCTTAATTAGATGAAGAAAACCTTTGAAGCTTAGACCACAAAAATGACCAAAAAAAAAAAAAAAATTGAGAAGAGGGATCATAAGAGGAATCGAAGAAATAGACAAAAAAAGAACTTTTGAAAAAGTCAGATCTAATTCCTTTTTGTTTTTAAAATTTGAGATTCAATCGATCGAGAGGAATCGAGCAGGAATCGAAAATCACATGAAAACAGGCTCAATTGGTCAAGAGGAATTGGGCAAGAATCGAGGGAACCCAAGACCTTTAAAAGAAAAAGCCATTTTTTCCCTTCACAATTCGATCGGTCGAAAAACAAACTCGATCGGTTGAATTTCAAAGAGACAGAAATTTTGAAAAATTCTAGAATTTTTTTTTTTTTTTGCAAAATCATTTGAAAAACTATTTTTATGATATGACATGAATGTTCATGACTTCAAAACCAAAATTTTCAAATAGAAATTCAACTTTAACAAATTTCCTCACTCTTATCTTTTCTCACTCCCCAAAATGCATTAAACACTTCAAGAAATTTAATTTTGGTAAGCCACAAAACATAACACTCAATTACATGTACAATGTTTAACAAAGATTTGCTTGTGGTGTGTGCAACTAGCTAGTGCATGAGATACTCACATGGTGGTACATGTAATCAGAGAATAAACACACTTTCTACATTATCCATCACATAAGTTTTAAAGTGACTATCACCTAAAGAGTTATATCATATAACTCCCACATCTCCTAGAAAACATGCTTGCAACCATGCAATTTTTTTTTTTGAAGAATATTTTTCTTTTTGTTTTGTTTTGTTTTATTTTTTTATTTTGCTTCTTTTAACTAATATACAATAATACCTTAAGAATTTTGTTGTGCAAGTGCTACACCTTACCGAGCATGGCTTTTATGTTTTGCACACATGTGTTCATGATTGGCATGTAACAGTGGTGAGATAGTTATTTATGCCTTTCTCCTAGGATTTTTTAGTCTTTACAATCAAAAGAATGTGACTTCAAAATCAAGAGAATGTGTTTAAAAACCATAAACAACTCACACAATATAAGCACTACATAGCACAAACTAGCAAAGTGTAGAAAAAATAAAGCTCATCAAAGTTAAACAAGGTACATAGTCATGAAATGCAAATTTCATAGGCCAACCTCAATTACACATCTTGAAGACGCATAATACAAAAACTTTTTTATTTTTTATTTTCTGATCTTCTTTTTAAAAAAAAAAAAAAAAACTGAAAAACATAAAATAAAAGAAACCTAGAATGAAATGTATGAATGTTATGCAAATGCAATCCTAAAGAAAAACAATTTTGGTCATAAAAGATAGAAATAATTAACACAAGGACCATGTCAAACAGACTTATTGAGATTGAGTCTTTTGCATCCAAACCCTTTTAGATGCAAACTTGGAGTTGGGATTTGTCTTAATTTCAGCTCCAGTATTGGTATAAAGGTTAAGAACCTTTACCAACTCATGAATAAGTGCAACAAGATCTTGTGCTTTTGGCACATGCACTTTTTGTTTGGGAGATTGCTTTAAAGCTTGCAACTTAAAGCAATTTGGTCTAGTATGCCCAACTCTACCACAAAAGTGACAGAATCACTAAGGTTTGTGGTTTTCCTTGCTTCCAGATTGATTTGAATTTTTAGATTCAGACACACTCAGATCTACTCTAGTTCTTCTAGAAGCAGGAGATACTACATTATGAAACTTAACATTAGAAAGAGTTTGACGAACAACAGAAGATGATGTAGCAGGCACAAACTTAGGAGTATTCACTACAATTGTAGATCCATTCTTAACAAACCCTAGACTAGTCTGATCAGAAACAGACTTTTGAACATGCAACATCTCATCTAGTTTAGAGGTAGAAGTTCTATCTATTTGTTCTCTAGAAATAGATAATTTTAATTCTAAACTTTTAACTTTTTCAAGCAAAGACATGTTCTCAATCTTAACAGAGTTCAAGAGTTCATTAGCATCAAACAACTTTAGCAGAAAATTCTTCTTTTCTTGTTCAGGAGTGTTTATCTTTTTCAGACCTAATTCAACACTCATAGCATCTTTAGCTACTATCTTGCAAAGCTTGTTATAAGCTCCCTACAAATCTGCATTCTCAGAGAGTTCCTTATCAAAAGAGTTCTCATCAGCAGTCTCAATTTCACTTACTTCAACAATAGCAGTGAAAGCCATGAAATTCCCTTCTTGATCACTTTCAGACTCATGATCAAAAACTTCATCATCACTCAAAGTAGCAGCCATAGCCTTACCTTTTGACTTCAAGAAGGTTGGACACTTAGTTTTCATATGACCATAACCCTGACAACCATAACACTATTGTCCTAAAGAATTATTTGAAGATTAACCTCTCTATCTTTAGATTTTTGAGCATTATTGTTTTTAGCAATGTCATTCTTCTTAACATTCTTAGAATCAGCAGTGTTTCTATTTCTTGCCCTCCTATTATTATTTCTTAGAAAATTTCTAAAGTTCTTGGCAAGATAAGCAATCTTAGTAGATGAGAGTTCATCATCAAATCCATAATCTTCAACATCATCAATAGTTTTTAAAGCCATAGATTTGGATTTATTAGTCTTTGGTAAGTCAGATTCATAGGACTGAAAAGATCCTACAAGTTCATCTATAGGGATAGGATCAACATCTTTACTTTCAGTTATGACAATCATTTTGGGTCTAAAATCCTTAGTTAAAAATTTAAGAATTTTCCTAACAATTTTAGATTAATCATAAACTATATAAAAGCAATGGTAATTACATTCAATAGTATATTCAAATTTACAAAATCTAATACTATATATAAAAGCAGAAGCATTTTCCTATAATTAAGAACGTGCTACCACGTTAGAAAAAAAGCAAGCTTAAAATCCTGACATGTATACATGTGTACGTGTTACACGTTAGAAAAAAAGCAAGCTTAAAATTCTGACATGTATACATGTTAAAAGAGAAAAAGTCATAGTTTTTCGCGCTTCTAAAAACTCAAACCCTACACTATTTTGGTATTAACCGTTTACTTAACACAGTTTCACATATAATTATCCTTCCAGTGTACATTCTCGTTAAATCACTGTGTTTTCGAGGAGTCAAAATATTTGATGCGAAAATTACATTATTGTGAAATTGTCAATACCGAGGGGTCAAAGTTCATTGCGTTAAAGATTTTTTATTTTCCGAAAGAAAAGATGAAACTTTTTTTCTTAAGAGTGAAAGAATGAGAAATTGAGAGATCACCGAGAGTCTATAAACTACTGATGCTTGGACTTATCTGAGGCCACCGCAAGAGAGAGAGTTCTATATGAAAGTTGCCGCTACCGTCTGGCCACCACTTGGTAAGGTTTTTTTTTTTTTTTTTTTTTTTTTTTTTTTTTTTTTTTTCTAAGATTTGATTGGTTTTGATTTAGATGTTTGGATTAGATTTTTTTTTTTTTTTTAATTAAGGTTTTAAATTAAATTGGCTTGTGAGAGAGATGAGGAAAAGAAGGGCATGATCGAATTCCAATATGAGAAGATGTGAAAAAGACGGAGAATTATAGGAAAAGAATTGAAAGGGTGGGTTTTCTTCAGCAGCACATGACACAAAGGCCACACCTACGCTGTTGTTTCAATCTATTTAGGTTCTTTCCTTTTTATTTACAACCATGTTCCTTTCTCTTTAAATATATATATATATATATATATATATATATATATATATATATATATATATATATATATATATCTATTTTCCTATATTTGAATCTCTTGGCCTCCCTCTACCCCTCCTTCAAACCCTTTTTTCTTTCCCTATGCCCAATAATTGATTAGATGCACTTCAGCCCCCACACGTTATGTCCTCCTCCTCCACGACCATTGTCTTCATTGTAATTTTATTTATTTTACTTTTTTTTAAAAATCTTTTACATTGCTGCTTTCTACTCTATATGCTTTTAAGTGCCTAAATTTTGGTGGGTTTGTATTTGTGGGTCTTTTTCCTTTGGTTGCCTTTAGACTTTGGAATTTTTTTTTTTTTTTTTTTTTTTGTAATAATCACTTTTTTTTTGTTATAATCTATTTCACTTTCTATAGTACTGTTAACATCTTTAAAATACTTTGGTTTGATATTGCAAGGACATTCTCACAACTTTGCAATTTGGTACCTCTCTCCTGTCTCATCAGATATGTACTGAGTAACCTACTTCATAGTGAGCATAAAACATTATTGTAAATCAGTATCACAAAAAATAGCGTCCTCTCTTATACATTCAATTGTTCTTGTTCCACGTGTTCACAAAAAAAAAATTAAAAAAAAAAAGGTATCCATGCTTGAGTTCTTAACTAACATCTCCTATCCATGTATTAGAACTGTGTTTTGAAGCATATTTGAATGCCAAATGTTTGTTGAAATGTCTGATAGAAAATCTAATAGCCTATGTGCAAATAAATTTTAGCTACTACACATTGCCAAACTAATTGGACTAACTTTAAAACAATTCATTATTATTGTCTCTTTTACCTTCCACAAAATTTTATGCTTAAAGCTTTAACATAATATGTAATTCATATCTGATTATTTTAAGAATTCCATTAACTTCAAACACACAACATGGTCAAAACATAAGCTATTTTGATAAGAATCTACCCCAGAGTGAGTAGATTCTATGAGAAATACCTGATTCGAGGCAACTGGCCTCCAAGAATGAGAAATAAGATTTAGAGAGAATAGAGAAGATTAGGAGACAAACTGTTGCTTATTTCATTCAATGGTCCTTACAATCACCACTCTAGCAAACCACTTATATCCGTTTTTCTTGAGGATTCAAAGCTATTCCAAGTAAAGCCATGTATGTTGCATTCTAACAACCTATCTAACTAACTAACTGACAGCAATTAACAGATGTTAACAGCTTCTATGGTAAAAGACTAACAATTCCCTAACTCTAATGCAGCGGCTTAGGACAGGTGTATGTTAGGCAACATCAACAATAATAGCTATGGCAGCAACTCAACTTCAGCAGTAGCATCACGGGTGTTGCTTGATGACTCTTAACATATTCTATATTGTTAAGTAATAAAATAGCTTACTATATTTTAATTTAATGCATTAATCCTTTTTTTTACCTATTGTTTAGTAATTGAGAAAATGAAGGAAAATAAGCTAAGATAAAATTCTAGAGTTTTAAATGTTTCTCAACTACGTATAATATAAAAAATCAAAGTTCAAGGTTTTTGGAAATAATTCTCCAGATTAGAATGACTGTCATTGATATTTACTTATAGCTGTACAAGTAGGATTATACAAGTTACAAGGAAAGTTTTGATGCAAGGGTTAAATATGATCTGTCATGATTTATTATTGCATAATATTCTTCTTGAGTTTGGCAATGATTTGATTTGATGCAATGATTTTCTATGTTCGGGTTTTTACCAGAATGAGACTGATTTTCAGGATTTATGATGGCTGAACCAATGTTCATGGTTGGTGGCAATAATGCTCAACTTAAGTTGCTGCATAGCTGATGTTGGTGCTGCTTTTGGAGGCTTAAGTAGCTACATAATTGCTGGTGTTGTTGGAGGAGTGGTGTATGCTTTGATTGATTTGGTATGTCATTATATAAACCCATAAATTTAGATTGATAGTATTTATTTCTCATTCAGGAGTAGGATCAAGGAAATAGCTCAGATTGTTATTTACTTTAAGATTTAACAATCAGTTGGTGCATTATTTGCAAATTTCATCCAGAATAAGAACCTTGAAGCCAAATATATCTTGGGCTAGGAAATAGTAAAAGTATGCCTGACTTAACTAAAATTTACCTTCGGTATTGACTTTCACCTTGAGTAATTTTTCGAATTTTCTTTCTCCTAAATTATTATTCCATAATAATAGCCCTTTAGTTGTTTGGATTTTTTGGCTGTTAGATGACCCTTTAGAACTAAAAGACTAAGTATGATTGAAGAATGTGGTTTGGTAGGATTTGATTTGTCAACCTATATTTCTATAAGTGGTTTGGTAGACATACTTTGAATATCACCAAATGGTTCACATCAATATCTGGTTTGTTTTCATGATTTCAAGTCAGCAAAACACGCTTATGATATCCACATCTGTTTACAATAAGAATAGGAATGTGCTTTAAGCATGAATGATTTCCTGGGGCATGTCCTGTTTGTGGTGAATATATTTTTAAAGCCATATCAAATGTTGTATATACAGATGGATGTTTGAAGTGTAGGTATTGGAAATGGTTGCTGATCTTTTAGTTCTTTTAATAGTGATGATCTTTGTGTTTCGTTTGATTGAACAGGGATAGCCAAAGAAATTTTTGCGGATTCTTTTCCAAATTTTTTTGAAACATAGTGATGCAGGTAATTTTGGAATAATTACTAGCAAAAATGTTTTGTCTTTGTTATGGAACAGTTTTGTTAATACAAAATTCTTTTCTTTTATTTCTTATAAAATGTTCATGAATATTCTTTCAGCGGATTTATAAAGACCAATGGACTTAAATGACTTCATAAGTCATCTATTCAAGATGTCAACTGTGGTAAATATATATTCATCGTCTCTTTTTTTTTTTTCAATCTTTTAATTTAGGCATTATTATTTGGTATGTTTTTTCAATTAGTGGCATTGATGTCAAGCTTAAGATGATGTCAAGCTTATGATGATGAGCGGGTGGTAAATACAACAAATTCAAGCCTAAATCTTGGCATCTTAGATAGTGTTCTTTTAGCCTTTTCTTTAGTTAGCTTTACATACAAATTAGATTTTTAAAATTTTTGCTATTATTTTTTCTTTGAACTAATGAGCATATCTTTTTTGTTGTTTTTATTTAGATATAATGTATGCGAAGATCTTGGACCTAGCAAATTGTAATTGAACTGAACGATCTCTTACACCTATCTCCATTCAATTTAGGAGATACTATTGGAACAATTTATTCTTTTATGTTGTATTGTATTTAGTAGAATTTCATGGACAATGATTGTGAATTGATATTGTATGTGTAGTATCTAATAGTGATTTTTTAAATTATATAATTAATAGCACTGTAATGAGAAACTTGGTATAACTAATATCGTGAAATTTGCAAGGAAAAACTTTTTTAGTATCTACAAATGTCTTGGGTGAACTAATATTTTATATGTTTAATAACTCAAATTAACATCAATAGTGTCACTATAATTCACCATTCTCGTGCGTAAGTATGAGTTACATACTAGTTTAATAAGATTACAAGTTTTTTGTGAATATAGGATTACAAAATACTTGTAATCTTACATCTATTTATTTATTTGATTTGTTCGAGTTATTTGTATTTTTTTAATGCAAATTTTAACAAATCTCTTGTTTGATTAATTTTTTTTGTACCCTTCATACTTGCAAAAATTTAGAACAATTAGAGATTAATAAGTATCTAATCTATTAAAATATTTAGATTTCAATTTTTTTGTATCTTAAAATTATACCCAAAATATGCATTTATTGATAGAATAACCATAATATCCAATTAAAACAAAATTAAACATGCTCGTTAGAATGATGAAAATGTGTAATCTAATAGTTGGATTTCACATACATTTTAATTGAAAATTATTTTATTTGTTTGAATTTGAAATATTATGGGAAATACTAAAAATATTAAAGAAACTTTTGGAAAATTGAAGCCTTCTCTTTTTTTGTTATTCTTTTTGTAGAAAAATAAAATGGCTGCTTTTATAAAAAAATCAATACTTAAACTCAATAAATACCAAATAAAAGAAGAAATAACTAAAAGGAAAAACACTATTCTAGCAGTATTTTTCTTTTTTTGGGTATTAAAAACTAAATTATTTTCAGGGTTCCCTTTTTTTCAAAGGCTACCAAGTTAGTTAGTCTTTTTATTTTTTATTTTTTTAGGAGTTAACTCTTGTATTTTTGGGGAATCACTCTAAATTTGGGGTGTCTAATATTTAAAAATACATGATAATTTAAAAAAAATAAGGGGACCCTTTATTGTGTTAGATAGATGGTAATTTTTAGAAAAATATTAAGGATAAAATGAAAAAAATAAAAAACCCCCAAACTTGTCCCACTTGAAATCGAGGAAGTGACACAAAAGCTTTGTAGTCTCCTATTTGCAAGCTGACCACTAGCGCGTCGTCATGCGGGTGATGGAGTCTCCGAGCGTCATCCTCTGAGAACTCGATGGTGGGGTTATCTGCCCGTGGCATCTTAGGTACGGAGCCTGTAAGCTGGACGGTATGGACCATCCTGATGTAGGTCTTGTGGGCTCTTTTGGAAGAACCTGCAGTGGTTGTGCCCCTTACGATCTTTCTTATGTCCCCTATAGGTGGCCTAGGGAGCTCGTCCTCCCGTCGTGGGGCCTGAACCTGTGGCGGATCGGCTCTCTCCTTGTTGACGAACCTTTGGAGCTTCCCCTATCTAATGAGGGCCTTAATCTGCTATTCCAGATCGTAGTAGTTGGTTGTGTCGTGCCCATGATTACGGTGGAAGCGGCAATACTTGTCCCTTTACCTCTTACTGGGATCTCCTTTTAGCTTACCAGGGAACTTCAGGGCTCCTTTATCTTTAATCTGCATTAAGACTTGATCTATCGGTGCTGTCAATGGGGTGAAGCTTGTGAATTTCCCATTGGGGGGTCTAGAGCGTCTTTCATCTTGTCGGTCTCTGATCCTGGCTATCTTTCGCCCCCTGTCTTGTCGTGTGTCCTCCTATCTTTCCCTCTTTCTGGGTTTCTCTTCTCGGGCCAATAGTGCATCTTCCGCGTTCATGTATTTGGTGGCTCTATAAAACACATTCGACGTGGTTTTTGGGTCGTTCTTGTACAAAGAAAACAAGAACTTACCCTTTCGTAACTTCTTTGTGAATGCTGCTACGAGTATCTTATCATCTGCTTCGTCAATTGAAAGGGCCTTCTTATTGAATCGTGTTATGTAGGACCTCAGCGTCTCGTCTTCTCGCTATTTGATGCTCATTAAGCACGCCATAGATCTCTTGTACCCATGTTCTCCAATGAAATGTGACGTGAATTGGGTGCTCAGCTCCTTGAAAGTGTTGATTGAATTTGGCGTCAATCTACTGAACCAAATTCTTGCAAAACCCTTCAGCATCGTAGGGAAGGCCCTACACATGATCTCATCTGGTACTCCTTGGAGGTGCATCAAGGTTTTGAAGGTTTCTAGGTGATCAAGGGGGTCCTTAACCCCGTCATAGCTTTCAATCAGTGGCATGTGAAATTTTTGTGGCAGGGGAAAGGAATTGACGAATGTAGTAAACGGTGAGTCGGTTCTGTTTACTAAGTCATCAAGGTCGTTGGACACCTCGTCCCTTGAGGGCGTTCATCATAACCTCCATTTGTTCCTTCATCGCCTGCATCTCTACGACAATGGGTGGTGGAGCCGTATCCATGAGAGATGGAAGGCTCAAGTTTTGCCGCTCTGGTCTGCTCGGTGCGTTACTGCCCTCTGGCCTTTCTTGTTCCCTTCGTTCGGAACTGTCTTCTTGGTTTTCCTCTTGAACATTGTGTCCTGTGTCCCTTTGACGTAGCTATTCCTCCAGATCATGGCTCTGTTTTGTGAGACGTTCCACTGCAGCCATGAGGGTTTGGACCTGCCTCTCCAAGGCGGTGGATCGCGGCAGCTCGTCTCCTTGAAAGTTGTTGGTGGTAGCCATCGAGCGAGTGAGTACCATGCAACTCTTGTGTTCAGGAGGCGATTAGTCTGGCTAAACAGTCTTTCCCACAGACGGCGCCAACTGATGATGCCGTAAAAATCACCAGTGTGCTACACGATCCTATCGCTCGAAAGAGTCACCTGCACAATAAGAAGAAAAAAGACCTAACAGAGAGCATCGGTGTGGTGCCAGCCGAATACACTCCAAAGGTCAAGTTAGAATTATTCTCGCAACTCTAAAGTGCTAGAGAAGGGTAAATTATGCGTACCTTGGTTGGTGAGGGTATTGGGGTTTTTATAGTAGTAGAGGGATGATCTCTCTTCCTTGAAGTGAAAGTCTTTTCCTTATAGGAATCTTCTTTATTAATCTCAAAACGTGATGGACAAGCCATTCCCTTGTAGAGAAGATCTTCATTAATGCGCATATTTTCCGGAATCCTCTTCGCGCTTGGATTCTACTTCCGTTGGGATTCCACCTAAGTTATTCGTAGCATTTATTCACAATGGACCTTTGCATGAGTTGGGCTTGCCCTTTTTCGGCCCATGGACATGGATCCGTCAGGCCCATTTTACAAGGCCTGTTGGGCTTCATTTTTATCCTCTTCAAGTTTCTTTTTAGCAACTATGACAACGAAGCTACAACATTCACGTAAGTGGCGGTGCCATGTTTGGTTCAGGGGTTCCCAACCTGAAGAAAAAAAAAATTATATATAATAATTTAAAATTTTTTATTTATCTACCCTTAAAAAAAAATTAGGAACACCCTCAAACTTTTATTTATGCCAAACAAATTTTGAACTAAAATCTTAAAAAAAAAAAAAATTGTAACAGAAAATCTGGAAAAAAAAAATTGTAATAGAGAATATGTGAGAAAATGATTATGAAATAAGAAATATCTCTTAATTTGGGCGAGGAGCCGAACTAGGCTTCGGAGGAAACAGAGAAAGAGAGGAAACTGCAGCTCTGCCGCTGCTTCTTCTTCAGAGTGAGAGAGAGAATTGAGCAAATTTGTTTAGACATTTTAGATAAGGAGAGGAGAGGACAATCTTTTTAAAAAGTTTGGTATAAATGTGGGTGGATATCCTTTGGCCACGTTGATGGCTAGGTGGGAGAGGCAGACCACTTTATTCTTTTTTTTTCTTTTTTTTTTTAATTTATGAGAAATACGTTTGTGATATGGCTTAATTACGTGGGTTTGAGTGGTCAATTAAAGGCAAAGAATCTGAATTATTTGCACTTCGTACACCAGTAAGGTTATTGCAATATTCAAGACAAGCATAAAATATTTTTATAATAAATACAATTTTTTTAGAAGAAATACTTAGATGTGAAATTATATTAACATAGATAAATATTTTTAAATTAAATAATGGTTTTGTTAAAAATACTGAAAATTATATATGATTATAAAACTTTAAAACCACAACCTTTTTTTTTTGGTAGTTTGTTTAGGTTAACTTCTTTTTCTTCCACTAAAAAATGATAATTTATTTTTCTTTTAATTTGAGTTAAATTTAACTTGAAAATACTTCTAAAATTTTATATGTTTTTTTAAGTAAATATTGGTAGCTATATTCTTATTTATTTAATTTTATTATTTTTTATAATTATTTATTTATTAATTAAATTATTTATGACATCACCGGTTTGACCACCAGTCGAACCCTGATCCAACCAGAAAATCGGTAACCAGTCCCTTTTTTGATTCTTTCACCGTACCGATTTTTAAAACCATGGTGGGGGTGGATGGAGGCATGGGGTCGGGGTGGGATATTTGAATTGGGGGAAGTAAATGCACATGGGGTGTGTGCTAGTGCAACTAATAAATAATAATTTAATTAACCAATAATTAATGGGAGGAAGCAACTAATAAACAATAATTAATAATTTAATTAACCAATACATTATAAAAGACAAACAAATTAAATTATGTTATGCTAAACAACAATTAATAATTTAATAATTAATGAAATAACAATATAACAAATTATAATTTATAAAAGTCAAACAAATTAATGAAACAACTAAATAACAATAATTAATAATTTTATTAATATTTCAAATGAACTTATAGTTTATTATTTATTATTTTGCTAAAATTATGAACAAATATTTGATAAGAAAACCACGTACCCAAGGAACACCCTGAGCAAAATTCTTAGAGCCACCACTGATTCATGTTATTATTTTTGACATCTAAATAAGATTATTTTTTAAAAATTCTACCTTCTTGTTTGTTTTGATCTATATTGTATTTTATCATTTTTCTGCCATCCTCAGCTTATACACCCGGGTTCAAGCCCTACTCAACGAACTACGACAAATTTAAAGCAGCGCTAGCGAAAGATAAGGAAGATAAAAAAGTTATACAATTCAAGTGCAATAAAAAAGACCGTAAGTTTCAGCTGTTGGAAATTTACTTCTGTGTTGACAAAAAAGGAGTTGCTTTGGGTTGTCCGCCAACCAAATTCATTGAATGTGGCGAGGATGAAACGGCAGAAATTCGATACCCTGGCAAGTTAACTCCTCCCTCTACTGTATGTTTTCTTTTAGATATTTTGCTTATTTCTTTTAGTTTTCTTGTGTATTTCTTTTTCTTCAATTACTATAAAATCCTTTTTGCAATCTCTAATTTTGTTTTTGTTACCCTACTTTTTCTGCAGGCTTAAGGTGGAATTAAAAGATGCATGACATGCAGAATGAATAACTAATTAATGGTCTTTCTAGAAAAGCAATTATATCTATCTACAATAATTTGATAATTAAATGGAATTATATGTATGTTGTGGTTGGAACTTTTGGGTCTATAATGTTAATGTGTGTTTTGCTTCGAACTTAAATAAATACACTTACTGGTGTGCATGGTTGGAACTTAAATTTTGTTTTACATATTTACTGGTAATTTGCTTTTGTATATCTTCATCTTTGTGTACACACACAAATTAAAATATGCGCGCCTTATCATGAGAAGGGCTCCCTTGGGTATTTATTATCATTATCAATAGTTACATTTGGTGAGAGAAAGCAGACCCACAGTTGAATATAATATAAGAAACACCCATATATATGACTAAAGACATTAATTGATTAGTAACAACTAGTCAGTTACAATTAGACAATGACTGTAATCTTTGAAAGGAATCGTAGTGCTTGTAACTTTGAACGAGAATGAGTTTCAATATTGGAAATGTTGATATTGAAGCAACTAATACCATGGTGAGAGATGCTCTGATCTAGACAATTATAAATTACTGAAAGAGTTTGAGCTCGGTTATGCATGTCTATTTCCATTATGAGAAGCCACAACTTTGGTGTTTTGGATTTATGATTGATGCAAGGAAATTTTAAAGAAATAAATCAATAATCAATTTTTTATGGTTGGAAGAAATAGAATCCCCAAAGCTGCTTCATTAAAGGGGTGCACTAAACGGGGAAGAATTAATCTTGTACTGACACAATATCACTTAACCTATAGCATTAGCATCAGTGCCCTTTAAAATCCATAGAGAACACTAAAACATTTTGGTTTAATCCTGCCAAAAAGATGTTTATATTGAATGTCTCACCAGAAGGGTCCAAAACTACTCTTTTTTTTCTTTTTATTAAAAGAATGTTTGTATGACAATTAATCGTGCCCTATATATATATATATATATATATATATATATATATATATATATATATATATATATATTTTTTTTTTTTCATATTGTGTTTGTATTAATATACCGGACTTGTAATCAATCTAAACAAGTATCATCCATATGCATATGCTCACCCCAACTTTGAAAATGAATTCAAATAGTAAGTAGATAATTGAGTGAAGTTTTTGGGTGAATTTACAGCCACTGCCAATTGGCATTAAAAACTAACAATAGTAAATAGATAAATTGGTGTCAGATAAGTTTTTCTGTTATCAAAAAAGAAATTGGTGCCAGATAAATGATCCGAGCTTGTAAGTTTAATTCGCATGCTCCAACTCATTATATGACGAGTTGTGACTTGTGTGTGATGAAAAAAAAAAAGTAGATTCATGTGAATTCACACATCTCTGTTACTCATAATTCGCCACGTAACAAATTGTGATAAAAGTCATATAAAATATTGTGGTACTAGGTAGCATTATCAAAATCATTTTTAGAACCGTCTTCCCTACATCAAATATGTCACCTTATTTTTTTTATAAGAAATATGTCTATTTTATTGAAGCAAAGAAGAGTACATAGCATCATGTAATGTAGAGGACTCAATAAAGGAGGGGGTTTCCTCTAACCAAGTTACATAAGAATCAATTCCTTTAGCAAAATTTGCTAGGAGATGTGCTAGTCTATTACCCTGTCTTTTAACATGTGAGAAACTAAAAGTACAGAATCCATGCATCTTGTGGTGAGTGCTGGCAATGATGTTGACAATTGAAGCGTGGGTGGGAGTGGAGCCCATGAGGGTGAGGTAGACAACATGCAAGTCACCTTCGAAGATAGCATCCCTGATACCAATATATATATGTTGCAAAGAGGGCTGCTTCATCCATGGCTTTGGCTTCGGCTTCCAGTGGACCCAGCAGCAATGGTAATTTTTTGCTTAAAGCAGCAACCACCAAACCCATATGATCATGGATCACAACTCTAATGCCAACTATTCCAGTCTGTGAAAAAATAGCGGCGTCGGTGTTTATTTTATACCACGGGTATGCTGATGGGACCCAGAGGTTGTCCATGGTGTCCTTGAGTCGAGATGGTCAGTGATGAGCAAGCTGGAATTCTTCTAGCATGAAATGGGCTTAAGAGAGGATCTCTTGGGGTCGTTTCCGTGGACTGCCCAGTCTAGTTCTGTTGTGTTTGAACCACATGCACCATGAAATCATAATAGTTAGCTCAAGGAGGTCCTGACTGAAGTGTTGAATGAAGATCAGGTACCATAGGAGGTCAGCAAAGGTCTTATGTGAGACACTGATTTTGTCAAAAGGGATACCTGATACGTTCCACGCTTCTTTTGCCTTTATGCACTCCCAAAAGAAGTGTCTGCTAGTTTCTTCAGCTAAGTTGCATGCTTCACAAGTGGAGTCATTAAGTACGTGTTTGTGGAAGAGATTGGCTTTAGTGGGGAGGATATTGCGACAAGCTTTCCAGGTGAAATTCTTGACTTTGTTTGGAACACGAAGCCCCTAAATGGTGTGGACGTCGCCAGGGAGGAAAATCTGCTTCAGAAGAAAGGTGTTCCATTCTTCTGTTGTAGGGTGCATGAGGCTAGATACTTTCGAGTCCTAAGGGAGGAGACATGGTGTGGAGATGATTTGGAAGTTTATGGGTGCAAGAAGCCACCTACCCATCCAAATGCCCATTGTCGCACCATCACTGATCTGCCATCTACATCCAAATTTCACCATGGTTTGGGCAGCCATGATGTTGTGCCATGCGCAAGCAGGTTTTGAACCTAGTTCAACATGAAGGAAATCTGTACATGGGAAAGTAGTGGGCTTGGAAGACACGGTGGACAACAGAGCCATGATTATTTTGTAAGCACCACCCTTGGTTTGCCAAAAGAGCCAAGTTAAAAGCTTTGAGGTCACGGAAGCCTAAACCACCATTTTCCTTAGGAGAGAACATTTTTTCCCAACTCAACCATGCCATTTTATTTTTTCCATTGGACTGACCCCACCAAAAACTACAGACCAGGTAAGTTTTTCCTTGTTTGAGCAGTTTTTCCTTCCATCCTAAGAGTTAGGTAATGAGCCTCTCCTTTAGAGCATGGAAAATGTTCACCTTTGGTCTTCCTACTAGGGATAGGAGACCCAGGTAAGTTTCATGTTACCGGATAACCTTTGCCCCAAAGCAGTTTTTAATGTCCTCTTGGATGTCATGTGGAGTGTTCCTGATGAAGAAAAGGGAGGTCTTTTCCCGATTTAGCTATTGTCCTGAGGCGTGTTCATATGTAGTGAGGATGTGGTCCAAGTGATTGCGTATCATACCTCGAAGTAGGCCATTATCCACGGATTTGCATATCATAGTTGAGAGTCCTTCTACACAGAAAAGAAACAAGAAATGAGATATAGGGTCCCCTTGTTTTAAACCCCTCGTGGGGGTTATATGTCCTCGGAATGTGCCATTAATCTTGATGCAGTAGGTAACAGAGCTAACACATTGCATCATAAGATCCACCCACCTAATATTGAAACCCATTTTTATCATGATCTGTTTAAGGCATTCCCACTCTACACGATCAAAGGCTTTGCTCATGTAAAGTTTTAAAGCCATCTCCCCTACACAACCATTTCTTTTTTTATTAAGGTAAGGCATGGTTTCAAAAGCCACAAAAACATTATCAATAATGAGAAGGTCAGACATGAAGGCACTCTGATTTTCTTTAATGATAGAAGGGAGGAAGCGTTTTAGTAGGTTTGCTAAGACCTTGGAGGTGATTCTAGAAATGACATTACTAAGACTTATGGGTCTGTATTGTGTTATCTTTGTGGGGTTTTTTATTTTTGGGATGAGGACAATATGTATTTCATTGAATTTTGGTGGAATAATACCCAAGTTTAGAAAATCCAGCGTAGGTTTTGTGACACACTCACCTGTTAAAGACCAAAAGTGTTGATAAAAGAGAAGGGGCATACCATCAGGATCAAGAGATTTTTTCAGGTGCATTTGTTTGAGTGCTCTGTGGACCTCATCTGGACTGAACTCACATGTTAGGTAGTCATTCATAGCTTCGGTGACAATCGGTTGGACAGCATCAAGGAGGACTACCATATCAGTTGTGTCATTTGAGCTGAAGATTGAGGTAAAATAATCCAAAATGATGCCCTCAACAACTTTGTCATCATCCTGCCAGTCCCCACCTGAATCGCAAAGGCTGTGGACAACATTCCGTTGTTTGCGGTTGGATGTTTTTTGGTGGAAAAAATTGGTGTTTCGTTCTCCATCAGTAATCCACATGCTCCGTGATCATTAATGCCACATCGTGTTCTCCGCATCAAGCCAACAATTCAAAGCTTTGCAGACTTCATGAATCTCATCGTCATTACTGATAAGCTGTCTCTCTAAGGCTTGTAACTTTTTAGTCCGTTTATCAACCAGCCTCCCAATGTGGCCATACTCAGTTTTATTCCACACGGATAGCTTAGCATGGCAGCTATCAAGATAGTTGGTGATTTGGGCTCCACACGGCGCAAACTGGGTTTCAGAACAAAGGCTTTGTAAAGCAGCGGTGGGGTCTAGAACTGGGAAGGTGGACAAAGAGCATGGAGTGATCCGAATTAGACATAGATAAATGGTGGACAGTGGCACCTTGAAAAGAAGAGTTCCAGGCTGAGTTGGCCAAGGCACAATCTAGGCGAATGTGTATCCGCCCTTCAGTTGGGTGGTTTCTGGACCAAGTAAATGGAGAGCCAAAGAAGCCAAGGTCACTGAGTTTACATGTGTTGATGGCTTTGTGAAAGCGGTCCATCTGTCAAGTTGGACGTGGGCAGCCACCATGTTTTTCTGAACGATACAAGATCTTGTTGAAGTCACCCACACAAAGCCAAGGGAGGCTATTTGATCGGCTGAAAGACTCAAGAAGAGTCCAAGTTTCCTCACGCTTGTTTGTGTCTAGGTGTCCATAAAACCTCGTCAATCTCCATTTTGAACCTGTTTTAGTACAAAGAATGTAGGCATCAACAAACCAACGTGAAAAATTTTGCACATGTACCTGTGTTTCTGGCTTCCATAATAGGGCCAGACCACCACTCTGGCCAATGCTTAAGATCGCTAGCCCCTGATGTACTCCCAGTGTTGTTTCTTTGTGTTCAATTGTTTAGTGGTGAGTTTTGTCTCCATTAAGAAGACACAAATGAGAGCTTCTTTGGTCCATGCTCTTTTGAGAGCATTAACTGTATGGGGGTTCCCAAGCCCCCGACAATTCCTGTTTAAAATACTCATTGGACCCAGCGGTCCTACATAACAGGCACCACCGATCCCATGATGTGAACCATAAGCTAGTTTGGTGTGGTTGTTTCTTCATTCAACTTCTGTTTCTTGTCCAGAGATGTGCCATGCATGCCATGCAAAGTCTCCACTTTTCTTTTCGGTCCAATAGTGGACAAAGTAACATCACTAGTGTCCGTCACGTGCTTGGCATACTCAAGTCTTTTCCATGTACCACGTGTTATGATCAAGAGATTTGTTGAGGTGACAATATGGCAATTGGCATTGGTTTGTGGGGAGGGAAAAGATTGGGTATCAACAAGAGGAGGGAAGTCGGGGATCTCATTAAGAGGTAGGACCCCTAAATTGAGGTTATCTGTATGTGAGACAGTTGGCTGAGATATAGAGGGAAACAAATTTAAACTTTTGTCAATGTCTGTTAAATGCACATTGAAGAGATTTGTGTTAGCCAAAATATCCGTAACCATGGGCATTGATTGAGAGTCCGTTGTTGGGATTGTGGGGGAATTTATGACTGTGTCTATAGTGGACTGTTGTGGTGGTAAAAGATTGGCTGACAGTGCCGGTGGTGGGGGTGTGCTGGTTGGGGCCGTGGGAGGGGAAGGTTTAGGGTGGGGCCGTGAGGTGATCAATGAACCCAATTTCTCTAATTATTCAAATGCAGAATTTAAAAAACAAAATTTTTTTATTGGAAAATAAATGAAGTTTTACTAAAGATTTTTATTTATCTATTTCTAGGAATATATTTATTGAATATGCTTTGGTCTGATACTATTATTATAAGAGTAATATAAATAAAGTAATAATAATCTATTAATAATTTATATACCTTAATTTATTTTTAGTAGTATATGCCTTGAATACCTTCTTCTTCTTTTTTTTTTTTTTTTTTTTTTTTTTTTTTTTTTTTTTTTTTTTTTTTTTTTTTTTTTTTTAAGATTAAGTAGAGTTTCAACTTATAGCGTCTACTCATTATGATTGCTATTTATTATCAAACAAAGAAACCAATTGATTTTTTGTGTAGACCCTAATAATTGCTCTCTTTTATTTTAAATACATTTTAGTTTAATAAACTATACATGACATAGAATTGATAATTATAATAAATCTAAATATATAAACATTTGACTTTCGTACATCTTACAAGTTAGTGATTAATTACATCAAAATATTAATGAGTCTATAAGAATGTTGTAACAAAACTTGAATTTTGAAGTTTACGGGAAATGGAAGACTTCCAATTTTGACTGTTCGAGCAGTGATTAGATCTAGTACACTGGAACTGATATGATGTGGACACGTCTGTATTGTGTTGGCTCTAGTGTACTGCAGCATCAGAGCTAACCCATGTCCACAAATGAATGACCCCACCTATTGGGATACAAAACATTCCTGAGTTGCATTAGATGAGTGAGTCTCTTGGGAAACTTATATATGGCCCACATTATATATTTAAATTTATTTTTATATAATAATAATAAGAAGAAGAACGATGGATAAATACTCATATTTTAGAAATCTATCCACGAAAATCACTTATAAAGCATAGACTCTTTTGGCAAAAAGACGTTATTTGGTAAACTTAACACTTTGAAGTAACTCTCAATTGATTAAACACTTTAAAGTATTTCTAATTAAACTCCTAGATGAAAGGAGTGTTATAGAGAACAAAAGTTAAATAGTCCATGTTCTCCATTTGAGAGTTATACGCGGTATAGACCATGTCGTCTAGTACTCTTTCATAAATATAATTTATAGTGAGGTTTTTTCTACAGATTATTTGAACAACAATGGAATAATGTATGTTTATGTTTTCTTTTGCTATTCTATACTTTTAACAATGAAATAAGGTTTTATAATTGTTAAGAGTTTTGTAACTTAATTATAAATTTTCAAATAGAAATGTCCAAATTCAAATTCCTAAGTACCCCTAATTATCTAATTATTATAATAAAAACAAATTATAAAAGGCGCTCTCATGATTTGCAGTATTATGGTTCTAAATAAGCAATCCAAGTTACAAAACTAAACTCTGACCAATTCACAAAGGTCAGCTCTGTGTTTCCTTTTACGATGGCCATGTAACTGGGGAAGATCTACAACTAAGCTGGGTGGGGGTGGCGGGAGAGGGAGGCATGACCCTTTCAAAAGTTTTTAAAATTTTACGTATAATTATTAAAAACTTTAAATTTTTAGTTACAAAAATAGAATGCCTCCCTTTCCCCTAAAATATTTAAGTTAGTCCAGTGATACTCTTAGAAAACATTAGAATTTATCAATTAGTCTAGTAGTTATAGAGACAAGGTAATTTTTGTTTTCTCAAATCCGATTTTGTACATATTTAATATCAAACTAGAAAACTTTTGTATATTCATTAAAGTTTAAAAGATGATAAGATCCCCTAAAAAATTATCTAGCGAATATACATGTCAAAGTTGATAGTTTTGTATACAATATAATTATAAATTATAGCCTACTCTAGTATCAAAATATTAAGATTTATATATGTGTACATATGTGTGTTTACACACGTGTGTGATGGTTTGTCATGACCAAAGACTAACATATTATTGGTAACACAATTCCCCCCCTCCCAAACAAAAAATCCAAGCTCTGCCCAGTCCGGTTGTAATTAGTATGGTGCTGCTTATATGTCTCGATGAATCCATACATTAAGTGTATAATCAAATAGACACCAAACGAATTTCACAGAATTTTTTTGATCTTGTAATTGCATCCTTTAACTTTGAACCTGCTGCCTCCTTTGGCAGAAAAAGAAAATGCAACATACAAAGAAATTGGTGTCACTCCTTAGCAAAAGATGACAATTATAAGGTACAAACAGAGAAATCTGTGTATTACCTAAATGTTGAATTACCTAATATTATACAATAATCATATTATAGACAAAGTCTTGTTACCATGGCTGAGGATTGATAAATGACTTTTGGCCTTCAAACAAACAGGTGGAGATTTACCAAGGAAGCGTTTTAAATTATAGACAAAGTCTTTTCCTGACAATATTTTACATCAAAACAACCCTGAAAATATTTTTCATCGAAACAACCAAACAGACAGTACAAAAAAATCAAAGGGAAAATTATTTGTTAAGCGTCAAAACAGTACACAATAGATAGCCAATGTTAATAATTAGGATCAACAGGCAAGTGGCAATAATCCAAAACATTACAGCAAGGCCAGTAACCTTCTTGGTAATTCTTGAAAGTTGACACCTTCAATATCACACTTTTTTTAATTACTTTTATTAGATTTTTAAAAATAAAAAATTCAGAACCAATCCAAAACTAATAAGCCTAAAAACAAAAACAAAAACAAAAAATGCCATACCAAAAGCACACACAATACAGGGCCATCAGGCTATGCACTCACCTCAATGGCCTGAAATATTCTTGTAGGTGTACACCCGAAAAGGATCCATAGCCATATTATGAACTGTTTTGTACTTTTGTTACTCAATAACATTCCCCTCGTTTAAAAAAACTAGCGTCTCTGTGTAACTAACAGCGATAGAGTGACTAAGGTCACTGATCTCATATTTTGCAATATTCCTTACTTCTTGTGTTTTGCGGTCGTTCACTACCAACCAACCATCGCTATCTTGAAAAAGAACCAACCCATCCTCTCGAAATTCCAACATTTTATCAAAAATGGGATGGAGGCAGATCTTGAATTTCTTTGTCCAAGTCCTTTCAACAGCAGTTTCACGCATAACCCATATATCATACCAGCGGATATACACATCGAAATATTCTACAATCAAGGATACAGAATCATTGATAATAGCAATTTCATCAGTTGAGAAAGGATCTTTAATTATGGGAGGAAGCAGCGTTTCTTGAAAATCCTCATTACTCATGTCAAACGAAATCATGAAGCAGCGAATACGTGAAGACATGGTAATGTTTGGATACTCTGAAGCCATCCAATGATAAAATCCATTTAGGTATGATGGAAACATGGCAAATTCAATGCCATAAAGTTGGTTAACAGATCCATCAATTACCCTCCAAGAATCAGTACTAAGGTTGTATACCTCAAATTGGAGTGGCTTGCACCGCCGAAAGTCCACAATCCTCACCACCTTCAAATCATTCTTCTTGGGATCAATTCCAAAGCCAAAATTGAAGGTTGAATAAGGGGAGTTATATTGTGGACGTTGTTTATTATGGGAAGCACCTTTGATTCTCTTGTGGCAGGGTTCCACAAGACTATCTCCTCACCATAGTAACGCTCCGAGGAAATACCATACAGAAAAAATATTCCATTGCATGGACCATCAATTACTAGCATGTCAATCTCCTCCAGGAAGAAGGGCGATAAATCGATATTGCTGGAAACCTCTAGAGTATCATTAGAGAGCAATGAGACACGTGTGTCTCTGGTGAAACAAATACTTAAAGACAACACCACGCCCTTGATTGTTAGAAGTGGCCCATTTGTGGTGCTGGGTGATAAAAGAATGGTTTCTTATAAGAGCATGCCAGGATTTGCATACGCACTTGAATTGCATCAAGAATTTCACTGGCAATGATGATAGGATTTCCACTACCAGATCTTCTGGGAGGTCACAACTCAACATTTTCTTGGTTTTTTTTTTTTTTTTTCCTTCCTCAGTGCTCAACAATTTCTGTATTCAAACATTAGATGTCAAAGAAGAGAACCTGATATACTCTCCAAAATTCTACAAAGCTCCACAAAATATGCTTTTCGAGGAACCAAAAATAATCTTAATTTTAGAGTTCATAATGAATTTCCGTGCTTGACCTAAATTGCTCCATGTAGACCATTGCTTGAGTTTTCATAATTGGCTATGCTAAATTTTATAGTAATAGTTCAAATTTTTTAGATATATTGAATTGTAACATTGTAAATCTAAGAACTTCATAGAACAAACATACCAGCAAAGAGATAAATAAAATAAATAAACAAATGCAGACCTCCTAACACTTTAGTAGTTATGGAAACAGAGTATCTACCGAAGCCCTAAACCAAAAGGAGCAAATGATCGTATATTTATATGAATCACAATCATAGCTTTCAAATACTTCCAATCACGCACAGCATCATCAAAATCTAAGAAATCATAATCAAGCATTATCAAAATTATGCATGTTTCACTGAAGAATTTAAAATTTTCTCCCATATAAATTGGGAAACTGAACTTGAGTAATCCAAAATCAAAAAAGAAAGCCTTCAGGCAGTGACAACAATGGGTACCTAATCTAGCAAGTTAGTATTCAAAATATTCAAAATGGACTATAATAAAACTTATAACAGATAATTTCATTTTAAATAGTGGAAAACATCCTTACTAGCTTCTTTTACATGCACATTGCCAAAGGATTTGCCGCATTTCTTATGGATCAATTGATCACAATGTACATATTGTTTGTAAAACAATTAAAAAAAAAAAAAAAAAAAAAAAAACAACAACAACAACAAAAATAGTAAAGCACTAATATTTCCATACCCTATTCTTCTTCTTTATTTTGGGTCAGGTTGGACTGATAAGAGTTAGATTTTGGGAATGTAAGTTTAGAGAATTGTGTTGTTTGGTTAGATTAATGTGACCAGGCTTGCAATTAAGTGAAACAAAATATATGTTTTTATATGAAAACATTGGCATAGAGAGTGAAAATGAGGAAATATATGGTTTGAGGTTTTGATAGAATTTTCCTCTTTAGAAAGTTTGAATTCCATTCTTGGAGAAGGGCTGCAACATTAGGAGTCGAACCCAGTTAAGAAAAGTATTGTAGGCTTTAAAAAAGCTTGGACTCTTTAGAATGTTTCCAGTGCATGATCAAGCAGTGGTTTCCCATTTTCATTGAATAAAACTTGATTCTTTTTTGTTTTCACTGGGTTTTGTTCCTAATACGAAAATCATACCCTATGCTTTTACTAAGTAAAAGGGTACTCCTGTATATAATTTTTCACAATTTCAACTCACAATACCAATGTTTCTCATAGTATATAACTTCTTTCTTTCTTTCTTTTTTTTCACCGGGTTTTGTTCCTAGTACAAAAATCATACCCTATGCTTCTACTAAACAAAAGGCTACTCCTATAAGTTTCCACAATTACAACTCCCAATACCAATGTTTCTCAAAGCAAGTTCTGAAGACACAAACAAACAAACAATCAAAATTTCACAGGAAAACCCACAAGAAGATCGGGGAAAAAAAGCACTCACCTGGCAGCATCTTCTGATTATGCAACTTTCTGCGAAGGTGAAGTCTGAAGAAAGAAAGAGCAATGGAAATAGATTTCTTGTATCAAAAAATAAATAAAATCAGTGGGTTTTTTTATTTACAACAGTACAGTGAATGGGTTGATGGGAAGAGCAGGAGCCTATTTATTATTTTTGTTGGTGAAGTAACCAATCGTAAAGTTTAGACACAAAATTTTTAGCTAAATTTTATATTCTTAATAATATAATAATAATAATAATAACAATTCTAATAACGAAATAACAGCTTTTACGGCTTAGAGCATTTGTAGTAGTGGAGTTAAATAGCTATAATGCTATTTTAGCTCCACCAAAATACCAAAAAGAGCCACGCAACAATGGAGGCATAGCAATAATTTTTAGATGAACTGCTACAATGCACATCTATCTATAGATGTGTACTGTAGCAGTCATCTAAAGAAAATAATAATTTTTTATTCAACACTTCTGATTAAAATAATACTTGGCTGTTTATTTTTTTTCATTCTTTTATTCTTCATCTCACCGTCCTCTCTCTCGTCACTCTCAAGCTCCCATCTCTCCATCTCACCTCTCTGAAACTATTCGGTTCACTCTCACCATCTCACCATCTCTCAAGCTGACCGACGCCGTCCCAACCAAAGCTCGACCCACCGCCGCCTCATCCCTCAACTCGCCGGCCAGCTCCCTCATCGCCGATATGTTACGCCGACCCAGCTCGCCGACCCACCCCAAGCCCCATCGCCCAGTCCGTGCCTCTCTCTCTCTCAGTCACTCTCACCTCTCTCTCTCAGCTCGCCGATCTCCCCAAGCCCAATCGCCCAGTCTGTGCCTCTCTCTTTGCTGTGATTGAGTTTTTTTATTTTTTATTTTTGTATTTTCATATGGGTTTGGTGGCTGTGGTGGTGGTGGTGGTTGATTTTGGCTATGGTAGTGGTGGTGGATGATTTTGACAATGGGTTTGTGGATTTTGGTTGTGGTGGTGGAATGATGTTTGATTTTTTTTTTCTTCTGTGGGTTTGATTGCTGTGGTGGTGGCGCTGGTGGTTGTTGTGGCTATGGTTTGGTGGTATGGTGTTTGATTTTTTTTTTCCTATGGGTTTGGTGGCTATATTGGTGGCGATGGTGGTTGTTGTGGCTATGGTTTGGTGGTACGGTGTTTGATTTTTTTTTTTTTCTTGTGGGTTTGGTTATCTTCTGGTGGTGGTGGTGGTAGTGGTAGTGGTGGCTGTGGCTGTGGCTGACGGTAGAGGTGGTTGTGGATGGTGCTGGATTGTTTTTTTTGGATAGTGGGATATATTATTTTATTGTAGAGGATATATTATTTTATTGTGATGTTTATATTATTTTATTGCGTTGATAGCTAAAATAGATCCACTGCTGTAGATGTGTGTAGGTATAATAGATAAAGTAACTTTTGGTGGAGCTAAAAATCTAAATTTTTAGCTCTACTACTATGGATGCTCTTATGTAAATTTTTTTTTTTTTTTTTAGCTAAACTTTATTTTTAATATAATAAAAATAATTCTAACAAAGAAATAACAGTTTTTGTTTCTATGTAAACCTTATTTGAAGATACTTTTTTTTATTATTTAATTTTGGTAGTATTGGAAAATAAAATGGGTAAAAAGAAAATTATCTCTTAACTTTCTTTATTTAACTTGGTATGAGATAGAATTGTTTTCCTCTATCTTACGTTAAGTTAAATAAGGGAAGTTGATACATAGTTTTCCAACTTGAGAGTTTGTTTAAACCCCTTTAACAGATTGTTTAACCTAATTTATTTATCAAGTGATTACTTAGATTAATTATTAGATCTAGGTTAAACACAAATAAATCATATCATGCAAAAATGCAAAAAAAGTTAATAACACCACAATATGATTACCCTGAAAAACCAATGAAATTAACCGTTTCAAGATAAAAATTTAGGGAGAATTTGACCTAACTATCCTCATAGTAAACCAAATCCACTATAAGAGAATCAAAGTTTTTACAAAAGATTTAACCCTAAATTTAATGCTACCTCATGTAGTAACTTATTGACACAACCACGTGCAGGCTCCGAATTCACGGACTCCTCTTCTTGGATTTACAGCAACACAAGCACCCTTGCTCGTGACTTTAAGACTCCACTCAAAGGTTTCAGATCACCTTCACTTGTTGATCTTGATGCAACAACTAGTTCTACCAACGCTAGATTGTAGTTTTGGCTCCGATAGATTCTTGTGTAGTTAGAAGGTATAGAAACTCTCAAATCTCACAAAGAGTAACACACAAGTCTTCTTTTGCTCTCTCAAAACGTGGCTAGGGTTTCCCCTTTATATGTGGAGAAGTTTAAGTGAAACCCTAAACATTTTCGCGGGCTTGGACCTGTTTAAAAATCTGCAGAAAAACTGTGCCTGCAATTTTCGATCGATCGAGCCTAATTCTCAATTGGTCGAGAAAGGCAAAACCTCACTTTTCTTTTCTACAAATAGCTGGACTTCAAAACTTGAAACACCCTTATTTAAGCATTGTCTAAACACCTAAACTAGACATGTTTTGATCTCGGTTTGCCAACACAATACAATAATGATTCTAAATATTTAATTCTAAATCTTTAGAACCTAACAATCTCCCCCTTTGATAATCCATGACAAAACACACATACAATATGTAATGCTTAAATCAATTACTAGCTCAAATACAAATCTTACACAACTACTAACTATTAGTTGCTAGAATAGAAAACAGCTGTAGAAAGAATTAACCTATAAATTCCTGAAACACTGAAAACAAATCATAAATGCATGTGTGGAAAATACAATATGACATACTAAAACAAAATTTAAACTTTGAATTCACAAAACACATAAATTGATAGTGAACACATCAAAATGAATAATCTCATCATCATCAACTATCATAATTAATAATCACAACAATGTTTGTGAATCAAAGACATAATAAATAAATAAACACAAAGATAAATAAACAAAATACATTAACAAAAATTAAAAAAAAAAAAACCTGATATGTAAATACATCAAAACTTCCCCTAAACAAAATAAGTCTACTCTCCCTATGTACAAAAAGTCCTAAATCTACTCCCTTTTTGTTACGCATTGCCAAAGGCAAAATCAGTCCTCAAAGGGTGGAGGAGGTGGAAAAGAACTCCTGGTATTTGTAAAATCAGCTCTCAAAGTGGCAACCTCCATCAACAACTCATCAAGCAACTGTCCATGAGTAGCCTGAGTAGTCATGATGGATTGCATCATAGCAAAGAAATAACCCTAACAAAGAAATAACAGTTTTTGTTTCTATGTAAACCTTATTTGAAGATAGGTTTTTTTTTTTTTTTTTGGTAGTATTGGAAAATAAAATGGGTAAAAAGAAAATTATCTCTTTAACTTTCTTTATTTAACTTGGTACGAGATAGAATTATTTTCCTCTATCTCACGTCAAGCTAAATAAGGGAAGTTAATACATAGTTTTCCAACTTGAGAGTTTCTTTAGACCCCTTTAACAGATTGTTTAACCTAATTTATTTATCAAGTGATTACTTAGATTAATTATCAAATCTAGGTTAAACACAAATAAATCATATCATGCAAAGATGCGGAAAAGTAAATAACACCACGATATGATTACCCTAGAAAACCAATGAAATTAACTATTTCTAGGTAAAAACCTAAGGAATATATGACCTAACTATCCTCAAGGTAAACCAAATTCACTATAAGAGAATCGAAGCTTTTACAGAAGATTTAACTCTAAATCTAATGCTACCCTCATGTAGTAACTTACTGACCTGACCATGTGTAAACTCCGAATCCATGGACTCATTTTCTTGGATTTACAGCAACACAAGCACCCTTGCTTGTGAAAAGTAGTTAATAAATAACAAAAGAACAGTCAGACTTCTATACAAATTAATTCTAGCTTTATAAGAGGTGATAATGCCCATCCAGGTTTAGGAATTCTCTTTCCAGCTTCCTTGGCCGAATCTGATGCTCAATTTCCTGAACAAGAAGCCAATGTGCATTTTGAGTCTCAATCTGTGCCAATGTTATTATCTCTGATGATGGAGCTCAATCCCCATTTCCTCTCCAAATAGCTTCTCTCCATAACAAATAGTTGTTTGGAGTTTTTTTTTTTTGGATAAACAGTTGTTTGGAGTTAGTTTCAACGAAAAGTAGTTGCTTCCTTTAGCCATCAAGCATGCCTAGTTAACTTCTAAATTCTAATGCCTCAGTTTTAGCTTTCCCATCCATAACAATTACTCTGGTCTTTGACTACTTACTCCTTTTCTAGCTTGCTTTTTAAAGGGCTTTTCATCCTTTGAAAAAGCACAGCATTGTATTTTAGAGTTCCAAGAGCTGGTGGCAACCAACTTTGTAGAGTAGGCTGACCTGTGAACGTAGGCCAAGATCTATGAGGTTGTTATTTTTCCACTCAAGCTGACCAATATCCTGTTGCTGCCTCGGATATGGTAAATTTTTCTGATCAGATAAATATCGTATTCTATACTTCACTTCACTCCTGGCTCTTTAGAAATGCTAGAGTCTGAAGGCCATTTTAATCTTTGAGCTTGAACTTTCTGAATTTAACAGTAGAAACAGAGTTCCAGACATGGCTGAACACACAGTAGCATTCATAGAGTATCCAAAATTATATCTAAACCAGACAGATTCACCCATCTGCAAGGTAATGGTTCATGTTTGATTGTCTCTACATGTTTCTTACAAAGAGAGCATAATGCAGAACTACATCTTTTTTAGTTCTTGAAAATGTTTTCTACTGTTGCTTGTGCACTAAAACAAGCTCCTCATAAGAGATGCTTGATTTTGATCTGTACCATATTAATTTTTATTCCTTAAATATTTCACCACACACATTGTATTACATCTTGAATTATTATTATTATTTTTTTATTTTATTTTATTTAGGAACAAACTATATATTTTTTATTGATGTAATTGTCATCTATACAAACATTTCTTGCAATGAAGTCTAGAATTTCATTCAGCCAGATGTTACATTCATCAAATCTACTGGGTATGTCTAAGAGATGTGCTACCATATTTCAACTCCAGTTAATATGTTTTATACTCCTCTGCCTGAACCTCTCAAGTGTGTCTCTTGCCTCATCTATTAGGTATCCAAATTTGGAAGGACTTGCTTCCTTTGATTTTAAATTTTAATGCTTGCATGATGGTCAGCGTGTTTCCTTCCAGTATGAGGTTTTGTATTCTCATGTTTCCTGCCATTCGAATGGTCTGGATCGTTGCCAGTGCTTCTATTTCTTCTATGTTGTGGGCCATCCAAACTTTCTTCCAACAGGCTGTATAACTCTATCATCTTCATCTCTAGTGACTGCTCCAATCCCTACCATGTTTAATTTCTCAAACAATGTTTCATCCATTTTCACTTTGTGTGCTACTTTTTGTCAGTGCCTCCCACTTCATGTCTTTTCCGTTGTTAATAGTGTTTTGGATGTCTGTTTCTTGTAAAAAATTTTGCTTATACTCTACAGCCATACTTGCTAGTAGCTGTCAGTTGGGGATCTTTTCTTTTGTCTCCATAATAGCATACCTCTGATTTCATATGTTCCACACTATTACCAGAAACAGCTCCAATTTGGATTCTAGTACTTGATCCATAATGTCCCAAACCAAGGCCATAGAACTTGGTTGTGGTTGGAAAAAGCTATGTTCTTCACATTGGAGATGAACAGGATTCCATACCTTATCTGCATATGTGCATTCACTTAGAGCATGAAGTATGGTTTCTTTGTTGCCCCCACACAATTTGCAGGTCCTGTCATCTACCACCCTTTTTATCCGAATCTGCATCTGCATGGAACGGATCCCTTCCTCTACTTGCCCTCCTGGAAAAATTTTCAACATTATTCGGTACCTTTTACTTCCAAAGTTTCTTCCAAAAGGATTTTCTGTGGCGTCTGACATGTTAGAGCACTCCCCTATTCTTATGCTTATTTGTCCTGCATTTACCACATAGTAAACACTCTATAGACAATATGCATGCCAGTTGAATTACCTGTTCAAATCAGTTTGTCCTCAGGTACATGAGAGCTCAAGGGTATTCATTTAATTGTTTCTGCCTCATCTAGCAATTCAATCAAGGCATACACAACTAGCCCTAGATAATGTGACCCATCTCAATTATAGAAATAAGCATATATGACCTCCTACATATATTTGAGTACAATTCTTTGAAGCTTTTTATTTGGCTCCACATTGAACATATCATTTAATCTTTTTGAAACAATAAATCTCATTGTGAGATCGATGCCTGAAATTTTTTATATTTCAATTTGATGAGTTAGCCTTTGGCTTTTTTTGGGCATCCTATACTTTATTTTGGTCGTCTTCCCTCTTTCCTAGTCAAATACTAGTATGTATGACAAGCTTTTGTAGCTCATTGTCTATTTTCATTTGGAGATTTACATTTGGTGAGCTCTTTTAGCAAAAACAATAAAATAAAGAGTGAAAAAATATATAGGCATAAGTCTATGCATGTCTCAAGATCAACAGAACCATTCACTAATCATTAATGACAAGGTTGAAGATCTATTTATAACATTCACATAGATTTTAATATTTCTCCCACAATGATATGAGTGCATAGAAAAACAAGCTATACTCGTAGATGCACAAAGCCATTGGTACAAAGGTAGAAGGTAAAACATGCTTTGAGACAAAAACTCAACAGTGTCAACCAAACTTTTTGGATTTTCTACTTTTTATGTGGTTTTTGGATTTTTGACACGCAAGAAGGAAAAGATTGATCAAAAGCAACAATGTAAAAACATTTTAAATAAAAGAATGCAAAAACAAACAAACAATTTTCAATTCACATAATCAATAAGCAAACCACCAAGCATAATCACAAAGCATAGGAAGTATTAATGCATGAACATGTTGTAATGCTTATGCATGAGTACCCTTCTTCACCCACACGTCACTTGCATTTGGGGTGATTTTCTTATAGGATTAGGTATGAGAGTTAGGACTTTCAAACCTTCTAGTGAAGCTTTCTAAGCAGATGGTGACACTTGGCCTCCTTATATCTCACTAGGAGACTTCTATAGTCCTCCTCAGCTTTCTTCATCTTTTTCACAGCTGCCTTAGCCACCCTTGCAAATTCTCCTGACTTCTTAAGGAGTGAATTGTAGTTCTCTTGAAGGCCAGCTGTATCTTCATCTTCTTCAGCATCCGATTCTTCTACAATTCCCATGAATTCCTCATCACTATGCTCCCCAAGTTCTTGCACAAGCAAATTCAAGTCCTTCGAAGACTCAACATGAGCAATAGTCATGAATGCTGAGAAATTCCCTTCTTCATCACAGCTATCCTCCGAATCAGATGTGGAGGAATCTGAGTCACTAAGAGTAGTGGCATATGCCTTGCCCTTCGATCTCAAATAATTAGGACATTCCTTTTTGAAATGGCCATGTCCATTACATTCAAAACAAGTGACTCCTTGAGTAGATTGGGACTCCTTCCCTTCTCTCTTTTTGAAGTCCTTCTTCTCCTTTCCAAAACTTGTGAATTTCCTTTTATCACCAAATTTCCCACTGTTCTTGAACTTCAGAAATTTGCAAAAATTCTTTGCAAGGTAAGCAACATCTTTTTCGACAACATCCTCATCCGATGAGTCGTGTGCTTCCACCCTTTCATTTATAGTCTTAAGAGCAAGGGATTTGCTCTTCCTTTGGTTTGGCAATGAAAGCTCATATGTTTGGAGAGAACCAATCAACTCTTGGACTTTGATTTCATCGAGGTCCTTGCTCTCCTCAATTGCAGTCACCTTTGCACGGAAGCTCTCCGACAATGAACGAAGAATTTTTCATACAACTTTCAAATCCTCCGTTTTCTTTCCCAAGTTAAACTTGCCGATGACCACTTCATTTAGCTTGCTATAGAAAGAGTCAAAAGACTCATCCTCACTCATTCTCAACTCCTCAAACTGAGTGGTTAGCATCTGCAACTTGGTGTCTTTAACTTTCTTCGTTCCCACGTACGTGGTCTCCAATATTTGCCATGCCTCCTTAGTAATGGTAATGTGTGCAATCAGGTGGAACTCATCTAGAGACACACCACAAAAAATAGCGTTAAGTGTTTTGCTATTAGCATTTGACACCGCAAGGGCTGCCTTATCCCATGTGGATTTGGCTGCCTCCGGCCTTGTCCAACCTATTTCAACTGCATCCCAAACAGCCTCATCTATTGAACATAAGAATGCTCTCATCTGAACCTTCCAAAAGGCATAATTACTACCATCAAAATATGGTGGAGCATTTAAAGATTGAGACTGGTCCATCTCAATATGGGGTAAAGGATCACACTAAGGTAATGAAACCAATATAAGTGTACCTGCTCTGATACCAATTGAAAGTTCAAATAGTGTATAAAACACTATGAACGTTTAGACCCCCAAATAATAAATTACTAATTCAAGCTTAATATCAAACAATTAATGTGCGGAATATTAATATAAGCTTAACACAGAATTGATAAACAATCTAAACCAAATAAAATCACATCCACAACGGAAATTAAATGGCAAAGATTAAGGGAAGAGAGATGCAAACACAAGAACAACACACGATGTATTATCGAAGAGGAAACCGAAGCCCTCGGCGTAAAACCTCTCCGCTACCCTCCAAGCAGTAAATAATCCACTAAAGAATGTAGTTGGAATACATGAACAGTAGAAGACCCACTAAGCCTAATTTATCCAGTGTACCTAAGCCCTCCAAGCTCCTACTCCAACAAGGTTGCGTCGAACCTATTTCTTCTTTAACTTACTGGATTCCGCTATAAACCATAGTATCAACCAATATGAAATTGATTCCTTCCTAACTGCTTCCCAAGCACCAAATGGCCTTCTCACAGATGTGGGTATGGTGAGAAAAGGTTTTGGTAATGAACCTCTCAAAGATGTAACAATGGAGAGGATGAGAGTAGAGGGATTTGAAAAGTCTCTATGTGAAGATTGTGGATGAGTCAATCTTGTTTTTCTCTAGGGTTTCTCTCTCAATATTCTCTTTGGAAGCTCTGTACATTTCGTGGGTATAATGGTATATATACTAGGTTGAGAGTGGAATGCAAAGAGTCAGGTTTTTCAAAACAAAGCTAGCTGGCGGCTTGGCCTCGCAACTTGACTGAGCCGCGAGTTTAAGCCATGAGGTAATTGAATGGCTAGTCTATACTTTTTTTCCTATAGTGCTCCAGCTGGCATGACGCTTCAACTTTTGGCATGCTTGGAACATGTGTAACTTCTGGCGACTTGCAAGTCGTGAGCCACCCGCGAGATCCAGTCGCGAGTCCCTATTTCTTTGCACAATCTTGAGCATTTCTTCGCACTCTCTCACACACTATCCTAACATGATTCCCACCTAAATACGGGGTTACTAATTGCTAAAATACAAGCAAATTTGGCACAGAATAAAGCCAACAAAATGGTTGATTAAATTCAACCTTACATAAATTATTAATTAAAATACTACTCATTGATAGGAAAAGTCATGCATAGAGTTAGGGTGTGTTTGTTTGGAGGTAAAATAGGGAGGATGAAAAATTTTGGAGATAAAATAGGAAAGAAAACTTTTTTAGAATGTGTTTGGTTGGGTGGGGAGGAAGGAAAATAAATGGTGGGACCCAGGTGTTTTCTTTCTTGTCTCACCAAAAAGTTTTTTCTCCAATATGAAGAGAAAACTGAGAGGAAGAAACTCATGAAATGAGCTTTCAAAAATACCCTTAAAATTCACCTTCAACTCTCCAATGTGCTGTCTTTTTATTTTTTATTTTTTTCCTTTCATTTTTTCTTTCTTTGTTACTGATGTGTTGATTTTTTTTTTTCTTTATTACTGACGTGATGGTTTTCATTTATTATTATTTTTTCTTCTTTTCTTTTGTTTGAACGTAGTTTCTTTTCTTTTCTTCTTTTTATTTTCTTTGACTTTTTCTAGATATGTAGCTTTTTTTTTTTTTTTTTTTTTTGGAGTGTGCTCATATGTTTGTTTTCTCATTAATTTTGGTTGATTTTCTTTTTTTGAAAACATTTTGTTATGCTTTTTTTTAATACTTTAATTAGTGTCTATCTATACGTAATTTAAAAATATATATATATATATATATATATATATATATATATATATATAATGTGTTACCTTTTATTTAATAGGAACATGGTGGTCAATTTATACAAACTTTATTTTCAACAAAACAAAAAAGTTTTCCATTCATCCACTTTTCCACTCTCCCAACCAAACACAAATGAGGGAAACTTTTTTTTTTTTTTTTTCTTTCTATTCTCCCACTTTTCTATTATTTCTTCATTTTCTATCCTCTCACTTTTTCATCCTCTCAATTAAACGGACCCTTAGGGAAACTAAGGGAAGTGTGAGATGCTCTGACTTGGGATTTAAAAGTTGCAGTAAAAACGGTTGTTTGAAAAGAGACTGCCATTTTCTTAGAGAAGATTATATTTTTGAATAACAAAAAGTTATTCTAAAAGAAGTAATATTAAAACTTCTGTTTCACTTTGTACTTAATTAAATACTTCTCCTGATATGGTTTGCTTTGAACTTAATTTGTTACAACTTAAATTAACTTTTTGCCCACCCATGACAACTAATAACAACCTACTACTTAGAATTTGTTATAAAAAATTGTGAAAATATTGTGGAATTAAAATTTCTCTCCTTTGTTTTTTTTTTTTTTTTTTTTTTTTTTTTTTTTTTTTTTTTTTTTTTTTTTTTTTTTACATTTCTCTTAAAAAAATCCAATGATGGAAGAATATTATATTAACCATTTATTTTCACAATGTCCTTTTCACAACAAGGTAAAATTAATTGGATAATAATTGTGGGGGCAAAAGCTCAAATTTGTATGTTGGGCCTTAAGCCCTATTTGCTAAAGTGGATACGTCCGAGGAGGAGTAAATGACCGAAGAAGCCCCAAAATAGCTAATCGTGTAAGGAAAGGGTGGAGGGCTGAAGTCCGAGGAGGTTACCCTCCTCGGACTGGACGAATATTAGTCGAGCGGGCACCCAGGTGACTTAGGCGACCTTCCAGGAGCCTCCAATGATGAGGATAGACTTCAGGCACGTACGAAAAGGATAAGAATACAGAAATATCTAAGGGAAAGCTGCTACAACCGCATTAAATGCACTGCAGCAACTTTTCTAGTCGCATTTATGTGGAGAAGACTTCTAAATAGTGTAGTCTCAACCACCACCATTCACAAAGAGCCAGGGAAGATGCTTGATAAGACACATACTCGAGTATAGACTTAGATGATGAACAAGTGTACAATAGAGATGACCTAAAAAAGGTTATATAATGTGAAAGACCCTCTATAAAGAGGGGATCAGAAAAACAGAGTGGAAAAAGAGAGAAGAAGAACTACTATAGCCCTAAAACATTGAACTCTCTCTCAAATAGAGATTTGATTATTAAAACATCTCCTTGGACCTACATTTCATCCCTAGTTACGTGTGGTTCCATACTCGGTTACACTTGAAATCTTAGCTAACCATTGCCCAATTCGCTAAAAGCCCAGTTCTTTCACCCACTCTCTACAAATTTATTGTATTGGGCTCATTGGGCTCATACCCCAATTCTTTTGGGCTTGGGCTACAATTTGTGCTCTTACAATTGGCGTCGTCTGTGGGAAGAGCTTGTGCTTCAGTGTAGTATAACGGTCATGGCGGGATCAAGACCACACCAAACCAGTCTACACCATGCGGAATCCGCCAACGTTCGTCAACAAGATGAGCTCCTCAATCTTGGGCGTGAAAAGGATCTGGACAACTATCAGGAAGGCAGCTTGCAAACGCTCCACAGAGGTGGAAGCGATTTTCGGAGGAAAGGTCATGCAGTTCATGAGCAAGGTGATGAAAAAGCCATGCAACAAGAGATTGATGACTTAAAGAGGCAACTTCGTCGAGCACAACGGAAGCAATCCCCTCCTAGCTCTGATGTTTCTTCTAATGACGAAGAAGATACTATCTATAGACAACGGTCAAGAACTCTACCTAGCGAGTCTTTTTCCTGTGAGAAGGAGCATCTTCACAAAAGGAAACGCAGGAGTCCATCTTGCAAGGGAGTAGGAACTGATGTTATGAAGAAAGTCTTGAGCCAGATTTTTAAATCACCCTTTACACGAGGGATAGAAAAGGCAAAACTTCCCAGGCGTTTCCATCAGCCAACGTTCACCTTGTATAATGATCGAACGGATCCTGTAGAGCACGTAAGTCAGTTCAAACAGAAGATGGTTGTCCATTCTCAGTTCGAGGCTTTGATGTGTAGAGTATTTCCATCCAGTTTGGGACCAATGCCGATGAGATGGTTTGATGGGCTAAGAACAAATTCTATCAATTCCTTCAAGAAACTCACCCAATCATTCTATTCCCGATTTATTACATGCAGTAGGGTTCCTCAACCTCTAGACTCTTTATTGTCCATGTCAATGAGGGAAGAAGAATCCGTGAAGGCATATGTTGAAAGGTACTGGGAGATGTTTAATGAGATTGATGGCGATTTTGATGAGGTTACTGTTAGAACTTTCAAGGTCGGTCTCCTATCCAAGCACGGTTTGAGGAAATCTCTGACAGGTAAGCCTGTCACTAGTTTACGCCAACTCATGGACCGAGTTGATAAGTACAAAAGGATTGAAGACAATCAACAACAAGGAAGGGAAAACTAAGGTTATCCCTCAGAAAAGGAGGGATTTCAGGTCGGACCGATACAACAATAACCAGCTAAGAAAGGATTATGCAGATCAATCAGGGTCAAACAATACTCAAGTCGTCGGTGCAGTCTTCCGAGAGCCGGTGCATCAAGTATTGGAAAAGATAAAAAATGAACCATTCTTTAAACGACCAAATAAGATGATAGGAAATCCCAAAAAGTGCAACCATAACCTCTATTGCCAATATCATCAGGATCACGGGCATACCACAGAGGATTGTAGGAGTTTGTGGGATCATTTGGACCAACTCGTCCGAGAGGGAAAATTAAAACAATTGCTACATCATTCCAATGGCCAGGGGAGCTAGATGAATTCCGAGTCCAGAAGGGATATTCCTTCGAGGCCTCCCTTGGGAATTATCAATGTCATCTTTGCTGCACCAGGAAGAATAGGATCATGCCCATCTAGGATAATGTCTGTTGCTCGTCCATCCTCAGGAGACATCAATCAGAATCCGAAGAGGGCTAGAGTAAAATTGTCGTTAGTCATAGGCTTTTTTGATGAGGATAAGATTGGAACCATTCAACACCACGACGATGCCTTGGTGATCACCCTCCGAATTGGGGGGATATGATGTGAAGAGGGTAATGGTGGATCAAGGTAGCGCTACCGAGATAATGTATCCCGACCTTTATAAGGGGCTGAACTTAAAAGTTGAAGACCTGACCCCCTATAGCTCCCTCTTAATGAGTTTTGAGGGGAAGATTATCATTCCAAAGGGTCAAATCAGGCTACCTGTGTAGACTAGCTCAGAAGTAGTAGAAGTAGATTTCATTGTCGTGGATGCATACTCTCCCTACACAGCAATTGCCGCTAGACCTTGGCTTCATACGTTGGGGGCAGTTTCTTCTACCCTGCACCAGAAGGTTAAATACCCGTCAGAGGGTCAGATTAAAGAAATACTGGGGGATCAGTCTATGGCAAGGCAATGCTTGGTGGCAGCCATCCAGCATAAACCCAAGGCCGAGTCCTCGGCCCATGAAGAAAAGAGCTTGTAGCAGTTAAAACCCCCAACGTTATCCGTTGGTAAGCCAGCCGAGGAAGCGAAGTGTGAGGACTTGGTAAAGATTATTATAGGGGACGATCCAGAGAAGTTCTTTTAGATTGGATCCTAATTGTCTCATCATGAAAGAGAAGGTCTGATAGAATTCCTTAGAAGGAACACTGACGTTTTTGCCTGGAATTCGTACGAAGCCCCAAGAGTAGATCCAGAATTCATTTGTCACCATTTGAAAGTTAATCGGTTAATCCCACCTAGGAAGCAGCCACCTCGGCGCCCGTCCAAAGAACACGCTGAAGCAGTGCGAGAGGAGGTATCTAAGCTTAAGCAAGCTGGAGCTATCAAGGAAGTGTTTTATCCTGAATGGTTAGCAAACACTGTAGTAGTAAAGAAGAAGAGTGAGAAGTGGCGAATGTGTGTAGATTTCACAGATTTGACTAAAGCTTGCCCCAAAGATCCGTTCCCTATGCCCAAAATAGATCAGCTAGTAGATGCCACTATTGGTCATCCTCAGATGAGTTTCTTAGATGCCTTTCAGGGCTATCATCAGATACCTTTAGCCTCGGACGATCAGGAGAAAACTGCTTTTGTGACCCCTATCCGAAATTGCCATTATAAGGTGATGCCATTTGGTTTGAAGAATGCAGGATCCACCTACCAAAGAATGATGACGAGGATGTTTGAGTCACAACTGTGGAAGAATATCAAGGTCTATATTGATGATATGATGGTAAAAAGTAAAGTGGTTGCAGAACATTTGGAAGACCTTGGAACTATTTTTGAAATTCTCCGAAAGTATAAGCTGCGTCTAAATGCTTCTAAGTGCTCATTCGATGTGGGGTTGGGCAAATTCTTAGGCTATATGGTCACTCATAGAGGGATTGAAGTTAACCCCGACCAGATTAAGGCTATTAATAACTTGCAATCACCTCGGAATCCCAAGAAGGTGTAGAAACTGACCGAAATGGCCGCCGCTTTGAATAGATTCATCTGTCGATCAGCAGACAGATGCAGACCTTTCTTTTTGTTGATCAACAAATGGAAAGGATTTGAGTGAAATGAAGAATGTGCCATGGCTTTCCTGCAACTTAAAGACTATCTCGCTTGGCCACCAATCATGTCTAGTCCTGAGCCAGATGAAGTATTGTTTACCTATATTGTTGTGGCCCCCTACGCTGTAAGTTTAGTACTGATACGAGTTGATTGTGGTGTACAGCAGCCGGTTTATTATGTGAGTAAATCATTGCATGAAGCTAAGGTGCGATATCTACCCTTGGAAAAAGCTATCCTGGTAGTAGTGCTTGGCACACGTAAGCTGCCCCATTACTTCCAAGCACACACAGTCGTTGTTCTTACTCAACTCCCGCTTAAAGCCATACTCCGAAGCGCTGACTACACAGGAAGAATAGCCAAGTGGGGTACCATTCTAGGGTCTTTTGACATCAAATACATGCCTCGTACCTCCATAAAAGGACAAGTCCTCACAGATTTGGTGGTCGAATTCATAGAACCCCCAATGGAAGAGTTGGAACCGGCAGAGAACACTGATGGAAAATTGGTTGGCACAATCTCCAAACATGGCATTTTGCCCTGGGAAGTATACATTGATGGGGCATCAAATCAGAAGGGTTCAGGGATCGAACTAGTACTGATGTCCCCTGAGAAGGTCATTGTTGAAAAATCTTTAAGGTTGGGCTTCTCGGCTACGAACAATGAGGCCGAGTATGAAGCTCTGGTGATGGGAGTAGCAATGGTTCAGAAAATGGGTCGAAAGTCAGTAAAAGTTTTCTTGGACTGAAGGCTCGTTGTCGGCCAAGTAAAAAGGGAATTCAAAGCGAAAGATGAAAGAATGCAAGGATATCTGCGTCAAGTTAAGTGTTTGCAGTCTGGGTTTGATTCTTTCGATTTGCTACACATCTCCAGAAATGGTAATGCACATGCTGATTCTTTAGCTATGCTTGCAACCTCCTCGGCACAGAATTTGCCTCGGGTTATCTTTGTTGAAGACTTGTACAAACCCATGGAGACAAGAAGAGAGACAGCTCAAATTCATCAAATTAGAGCAAGGTCGAGTTGGATGGACTCTATAATTCAATTCTTGAAGGATGATACTCTACCTGAAGAAAGGACAGAGACTGATAAAGTACGGAGGAAGGCCACAAGGTTCTGGTTATCCGAAAATCAGAGGTTATATAAGCATTCTTTTTCAGGACCCTATTTGTTATGTATTCACCCTGAGATGACTGAATCGCTCTTAGAAGAGTTGCATGAAAGAATCTGCAGAAGCCATACTGGTGGCAAATCCCTAGCACATAGAGCTATCACTCAAGCTTATTGGTCGCCAAATATGCAAAGAGAAGCTCAAGAATACGTCAAGAAGTGCAACCAATGCCAATGGTTTACGCCGAGCATACACCAACCAGGAGGAGTTCTTAATCCGCTATCCAGTCCGTGGCCATTTGCTCAATGGGGCTTAGACATTGTAGGACCATTCCCCAAAGCTGTGGGAAACAGGAAATATCTCCTAATTGGCATAGATTATTTTATGAAGTGGGTTGAAGCTGAACCCCTAGCCAACATCAGGGACGTGGATGTGAAAAGATTCATTTGGAAAAACATTGTCACTCGGTTTGGGGTTCCTCGTGTGCTTATCTCAGACAATGGCCCTCAGTTCGACAGCAAAACATTTAGAAGTTATTGTGGCGAGTTGGGGATTACAAATAGGTATTCTACTCCTGCCTATCCCCAAGGAAACGGACAAGCAGAGGTTGTAAATAAAGCTATAGTAAACGGGCTAAAGAAAAGGCTAGATGACGCAAAGGGCAAGTGGGTGGAAGAACTACCACATGTTCTTTGGACATATAGAACCACGCCTCATAGATCTATTGGAGAGACCCCCTTCTCGATGACTTATGGGGCCGAGGCTGTTATCCATTTGGAGACTGGTTTTCCAACGTTGAGAAGCAGTTTATTCAATCCAAGTGATAACGATAAGCATCTAAAAAGGAATTTGGACTTGATTGAAGAGAAGAGGGAAAACGCAATGGTCCAATTGGCCTACTACCAGCAAAAACTGAAGCAAGGTTATGATGCCAATGTAAAATTGAGACCTTTAACTCCTGGTGATCTGGTGTTACGTAAAGTTGTGGGCATTGCAAAGAATCCAGCTTGGGGAAAGTTAGGACCAAATTGGGAAGGACCCCACCGTATCACCTCGGAAGCTGGCATTGGAGCTTATTTTCTAGAAGATTTGGACGAGCATGTAATACCACGTCCTTGGAATGTAAACAACCTAAAGAGGTATTACTATTAATAAATATTTTCACGATCAATTTATTTATTCGTTATATAAGAAGTTTACACTTTTTACTTTTTAGTTCTTATAAGTGTTTAAACTTAAATTCAATCATGCCTAAAGTCCTCAGACCAGATGATTTGGATTAGTTAACACTCGTTCATAGTTCTCAAGTGTTTAAACTAAAATTCAGTCATGCCTGAAGTCCTCGGACCAGATGATTTGAGTTAGTTAACACTCGTTCATAATTCTCATAAATGTTTAAACTTAAATTCAATCATGCCTGAAGTCCTCGGACCAGATGATTTGGGTTAGTTAATGCTCTTTCATAATTCTCATAAGTGTTTAAACTTAAATTCAATCATGCCTGAAGTCCTCGGACCAAATGATTTTGGTTAGTTAACACTCGTTCATAGTTCTCAAGTGTTTAAACTTAAATTCAATCATACCTGAAGTCCTCGGACTAGATGATTTGGGTTAGTTAACGCTCGTTCATGATTCTCATAAGTGTTTAAACTTAAATTCAATCATGCCTGAAGTCCTCGGACCAGATGATTTGGGTTAGTTAACACTCATTCGCAATTCTCATAGGTGTTTAAACTTAAATTCAATCATGCCTGAAGTCCTCGGACCAAATGATTTGGGTTAGTTAACACTCGTTCATAGTTCTCAAGTGTTTAAACTTAAATTCAATCATGCCTGAAGTCCTCGGACCAGATGATTTAAGTTAGTTAACACTCATTCATAATTCTCATAAATGTTTAAACTTAAATTCAATCATGCCTGAAGTCCTCGGACTAGATGATTTGGGTTAGTTAACGCTCGTTCATAATTCTCATAAGTGTTTAAACTTAAATTCAATCATGCCTGAAGTCCTCGGACCAAATGATTTTGGTTAGTTAACACTCGTTCATAGTTCTCAAGTGTTTAAACTTAAATTCAATCATGCCTGAAGTCCTCGGACTAGATGATTTGGGTTAGTTAACGCTCGTTCATGATTCTCATAAGTGTTTAAACTTAAATTCAATCATGCCTGAAGTCCTCGGACCAGATGATTTGGGTTAGTTAACACTCATTCGCAGTTCTCATAGGTGTTTAAACTTAAATTCAATCATGCCTGAAGTCCTCGGACCAGATGATTTGGGTTAGCTAACACTCATTCGCAGTCCTCGGACTGAATGATTTGAATGGGTTAGCATCACAATGCCATGCTTATAGATATTTATATAAATTTGAAGTTGTACTTGGATACCTTTGGCTATTTATTGGATTTGAATTAACTTGTAGTATTACCCTTGGTAAGATCGAGGTAAATTGCTCAATAACTTGCCTAAATTGCAGCAATGTTCATCAATATCCCATTAAAGTTAGTTGCCTGTTTATAGGATGCGGTAGTGGATTTTGTTCAAGTTAAAGTGGCAAAAGGTCATCATACTTTGACAATGAATCTCATAACACACATTATAAAGATGTATGAAATAAAAGAAAAATGTCTTCATTGATAATAAAAAATGTGGCACATTCCTTAAAAAGGAAAACAACAACAGAAAACATATAAAAACAATAAAAATTCCCTAGCCTAAGCTTTTGTCTTAGAGACCACTGGGTCAACAGTTTGGCCGAGCTGAGGGGCAACAGTATCTGGGGCTTTCTTTGTGGGATTAGAAGAATTTTTCTTCTTATCCTGATCTTTATCCTTGCCCTTGAGAGTTTCAATCTTTTTCCCTTGGCCACCATCTTGGTGGAGTCTTTTGGAACTTCCGAGGGGGCAGGAGGGACTTGGTCTGCCTTTAACTACGCAGATACCTGTGTGGCTTGTTCAAAGTGAGAGGAGTCAGGACCTGAGAGCTCGTGAATTTCTGGATCGTAGTAAATGTTCTCAGGTCACCTCAAATTAGAGCCCACAAGGACCCTAGCAGCATCAAGGGCTTTACCCCAAGAGATGTAGCAGTAATCCCTACATACAGCGATGAGTTCCTCTATGAGTCTGGCTTTAGTCTCCTCCACCCCAAGCGTGTAAGCAGCCTGCTTCTTGGCCTCGGCTGCCTCCTTAACCAGTTGGACAGCTTCCTTGGCCTTCCGAAGCTCTTTGCGAAGCTCCGTCACCAATTGCTTTTCTCTCGCCAGATTGATTTCAGTATAATGCAACTATTTACGTAGATCTTTAGCTTGCTTCCCAGTAGTCTTAAGACCTGCTTCAGAGCTGTCCCTTACCCTAACTACCTCCTTCAGCTGCTCGGCCAGTTTGGATTGGTTTTCTTTTAGGGCGCCCAGCTCTACCTCGACCTCTAACCGAGCATCGAAGGCTACCCTGGCCTCACTGCGGGCATCGTTAACCCAATCCTCGGCCACATAAACCTGTTGGGTAATCTACATGATGAAATAAAAGTTTTATTTTTAGTATAAAACATAGAGCAAAAACTTATGAAAATAGTCAAGTGTTTAGGTAGGGCAATAGATTAAACTACTTACCATGGCCAGATCCCTCTTAAGGGATAAGAAGAGCTCCCGTTGATTGAAGCACCTGTAAGCCTCCATGTCTTTTGGAAGGAGGAGGGGCTGCTCCAAAACCTCGGCAACATGACCTGCGTGCCCCTCGTGGTAATGTCTAATGGAGGTATCCCAGGCAATGGGGACACCATCCACCTCCAATTTAGGAGACCATATGCGCGATGGATGGCACACTTGAGCCACGAGAAGATCTTCTCGGCTTTCAACAGAGTTGGATCTCCTACTTCTTTGGTCCAAGGACATCCTTTGTTGTTTGTTTCCCTTTGGAGTGCCTATCTCGCCCTCCTCAGGAGCCTTATGTTGCCTCTTTCTCCTCAGTTCAGGATTAAGCCCAAGATCAGCAGGGAGTTGAAGAGGGGGAGGAGGAGAGTTCACTGGGGGCTTGGACTTATTAGCTTCTTGGGGGGTAGGCGCTGTGTTCCTCCCCTTCATAAGCTCTCTCAAACTTTAGCCGGATTTTGGAGCCATTTCTTCAGCTTCGTTGTCTGAATAGTCCTCCATGTAAGTGATTATAGGAGCAAGGGTTTGAATGCACGAGTACTCGTCAGTTTCTTCCTCAGCCTCCGATATAACAATGGCTTCTACTCCTTGCGTTTCTTCTTCTTCAAATTGGAACTGGTCAATTTCTTCCTCAGGCGAAGAGGAAGATGCAATTCCTTCCTAGGCTACAGCTTTTCCAAGAGGTACTTACTGAATTGGCTGGGCGGCCAAGGGAACGCCCTGTGGGATTGGATGATCAACTGGTGGAAGGTCGTGTGGGGCTAAAAAGCGAGGCTGAGACACGTTTATACAAGCTAGACGATAGTGGTTTGCCCTAATAGCGTTGCCGATGTCCTGAAAGGATCTTGAAAGGGGTTCGTAGTCCAAAACTAGATGGGCAGCTCGAAGATGTCCGTCGTCGTTCACAAAAATTTGAGATCTCAACAGATAGTTGAGCGCGGGTACGTTGATTAAGCTAATGGATTTACTTGCACTTTATCTATTACACAAAGAAAAACTAAACAGTTAGAAACTTGTTCACTATATAAAAATAAATAAATAAATAAATAAATAAATAAATAAATAAATAAATAAATCTTTTCGTCATAGCAAACCAAAGCCGAGGACAAATAACTTAAATCTAATGTTAGAAAACCTAAATCCCTTTATGGCTCTCCAAGCTGGGTTGGGCAAGGGAGACCGTCATGCCAGGGACCTGATGCAATTAGGTAGTCATCCTTCATCCCTTTGTTAGACTTGGGAACACACGAAATGAGCCTGATAGCATCGGACCGGGATTTAAGGTAAAATCCTGCCCCTTTTTGTTTATGACCCTCGTATAGGTGAACTACGTCGTGCCAGGTTAGCCCCAGCCCTAAGTGTCGGTTCAGAGCGTCAACTGCTCCTAGAATCCTAAAGAAATTAGGTGTGCACTGTTGGGGGCAAAGCCTATGGTTACGCAAGTAGTCTCTTGTGATCCTACCTATGGGGAGAGTCATTCCTCCCTCTATGAAGGCTATCATGGGGATTGTGACTTCTCCCACCTCTCGGTCAAATGCTAATCCTTTTGGGGAACAGTATTGCAATGATACCTCCTGCGATAGGTGATATTTATCTTTGAATATTTCTATCAAAGCAGGGCTATCTATTAAATACTTAAATCTACCTATTTCGAATAAGAGGAAAAGAGAAAACGCTAGGAGTGACAACGGGGTAATGAGGAATGATGGGCCGAGGAGACTGTCCGAGGAAATAAAGAAAAATTCGTAGAAGCTAGAACTTACATGAACTAAATCAGAAACTGATCAATGAAATTCTTAAGAGGATTTTTTAAATTTTTGGGGAAATAGGACGGATGATCTGATAATCGGTGTGAGTTTAAATGTTTGAGTGCGCTGCAAATTCTGAACTATGGTGAAGAAAAGAAAAGAAGTCTCCCATCAGGCTTTATATAAGGGACTGAAAATGAGTGGGATTTTTCCCGCCCAAATCTTGAAGGAAAATATGGTCCGTTGGATCAAAGCCCCTCCGTTGGATGCCAAAGACACAGCGCTGTCCAAAGTAATTAATGACGCTTCGCGGATTCCGAAGCGTCAAAAGCAATGGTGAAATGACTAAAATCACATTTCTACGTGCGTAAATTTAGACACTATTACAGTTTTAACCACGGTTACTGTGGCAAGTCAAAATTCTATTTTTTTCTCCTCAGATAAAAGGGAAAGATTAAAATTTTGAGGGGCTATTGTGGGGGCAAAAGCTCAAATTTGAACGTTGGGCCTTAAGCCCTATTTGCTAAAGTGGATACGTCCGAGGAGGAGTAAATGATCGAAGAAGCCCCAGAATAGCTAATCGTGTAAGGAAAGGGTGGAGGGCTGAAGTCCGAGGAGGTTACCCTCCTCGGACCGGACGAATATCAGTCGAGTGGGCACTTGGGTGACTTAGGCGACCTTCTAGGAGCCTCCAATGATGAGGATAGACTTTAGGCATGTACGGAAAGGATAAGAATACAGAAATATCTAAGGGAAAAGCTGCTACCACCGCATTAAATGCACTGCAGCAACTTTTCTAGCCGCATTTATGTGGAGAAGACCTCTGAACAGTGTAGTCTCAACCACCACCGTAAGACCTCTGAACAGTGTAGTCTCAACCACCACTGTTCACAAAGAGCTAGGGAAGGTGCTTGATAAGACACATACTCGAGTATAGACTTAGATGATGAACAAGTGTACGATAGAGATGACCTAAAAAATTTTATATAATGTGAAAGACCCTCCATAAAGAGGGGATCGGAAAAAGAGAGAAGAAGAACTATTGTAGCCCTAAAACATTGAACTCTCTCTCAAATAGAGATTTGATTATTAAAACATCTCCTCAGACCTACATTTCATCCCTAGTTACGTCTGGTTCCATACTCGGTTACACTTGAAATCTTAGCTAACCGTTGCTCAATTCACTAAAAGCCCAGTTCTTTCACCTACTCTCTACAAATTTATTGTATTTGGCTCATTGGGCTCATACCCCAATTCTTCTGGGCTTGGGCTACAATTTGTGCTCTTACAATAATTATCTTGTAAAAAAAATATAATAAGTAATACTTCACCGCAAGCTAGCATTTCTTGATTTAACCGCAAGCTGGATTTTTTTTTTTTTTTTTTTTTTTTTCTTTTGAAATAAAAAGAGTAGAATCTTAGAAATAAGTCACTTTCCACTATAACAAGTTAAACCCCCACACTAGATGGCCTTGCCAACCCCAGTATTAATGCTTCTAGCACGAACTGAACCGAAGCAATAAAGCGAGGTAGGTACTTGATCATATTACTTATAGTCTGACTTATTCTACCTTGTACAGTTAATGATAATACACATACACACATGAATGATAATTTTTAATTCATGTTAAGAGTAATGATATATCCATAATATTTTTAGAATAATTTTATAACAAATTCTAAATGTTAAGCTATTATTGGTAGATAAAAAAGTTATGTCAGTAATGACCCATATTAAAACTAATAAATAACAGCTTAATGCCTCATATTTGTTGTAAATTTGATGTAAAAAGATTGTGCATATTGCATTAATCCATGGTTAAGAGTAATTGCAAACTAGCTAGACAAATATTTTGAAAAACGGCTACATGAGTAATTGCGAACTATGTACTAATATATTCATAGGAACCCCTTCCCCACACCTCCCACAGTCCCATTACTACTGAACTATTCTCCTCGATACCCAACTACTACCCAATTCGCCATATCCCAAGTCTTATAACCACAAACACCCTTGACATTTTAGCATCTTCAATGAAGCTTGGCTGTTCTCAACTTCCCAACATTGGCAACAACTCCATTGCGTTTGATTGATTTTGGTGGTCCCTAAATCACTCAAAAAATGATATTTTACACGTGCCCACTCATTGATTTGTTATTGTCACTTTCCTAAATATTTGAGTCATTTATTGTATATTTAACCGATAGAATTTGATGTTGGTGTTCTTGGATCAGTCGATCTTATTCATAGACAGGTCTTTTTACATTCTTGGACCTTAAGTAAACATTTGAGCTTCATAATGACTAGACTCATTTGTTTTCATGCCAAAATTTTAGATCGACACTGGGAAAGAGATAGGGATTTATATTCCCCTATTTGGATATGTTTCTATAGGGTCCAAAGGAATTGAGGGACATTGAAATGGCATTTTTATTTTTCCTCCAAACCTTCCATTTTCAATTCTCCAAATAGGGGGAATTTCGAGTGTACATGTTTGGGGCTTTATTAAACCATATATCTAACAAATTTCTCTCACTCAAGTCAGGGCCATCTCAACCCACTAGGCAACTTGGGCCATTGCGTAAGATTCCCAGCCGCAAAAGGCCCATATATATGTATGAATCAATAAAATCTTTAAAAGTAAAATGCACAAATATAACTCAATAAATTCTTTTGAAAAAAAAAAAAAAAAAAACTCCAATAAATTCTTTTAAAACAAAATCACAAGCATATAATCTGAACAAAAAGGTGGTTGAAAATTTTTGGCTATTAATTTTCCTGTAAAAGTATTAATTAAGTTCCAAAATTTAGTCGATGTATGAAAATCTCTAAATGAGTGAGTGTGCAATAAATGTGATTGATGGGTTTCAACGACTTTGACAAAAAATTGGTAATAAATGTGATCGATGGGTTTCAACCACTTCTGTACTACAAATTTTACTATTATATACATCTTAAAAGTTAATGTGACAATAAATGTGATTGATGGACTTAACCACTTTGTAATGAATATTTAAATTACTTCTATGTGACTAATAACACATTAGTTTGTAAGCCCAATATGTAGCTCTACTCTTTTTATAACCACGAAAGTACAAAAAAAGACCATATATGCCTCCCATAAAAAATAAAAAATAAAAAGAAAAAAGAAAAGAAAAAGAAGACTATATATGCCTTATACTTTATTTTTACGTTCTCATTTGGGAACAATATATTTATGCCAAATATGTGACGTGGTATTGTGAAACATCTGCTAAATTATGTCATATTTATTTTATGTAGTATAATATGTCAAAAATTTATCACAATTATTTGGTATAATTTCCGGAGAAAATTTTTGGGTCTTCAAATTGTCAAATATTGAATTGAGATTTTTTTTTTTCGAATAAAAAATAGTGAAAATTTCAGGCATATGTAAATGGCGTAATAACATTTATTGTAATCATAAAGTAAAAAACTAATTTAGAATTAAAATAATTATAATGCTTTTGGGCCCATAAGAAATCTAGGTGCTACGCAGCCTAGCTAAACTGTAATCTATTGGCCCAATTCTTGTAGTCCATTGGCCCAATTAATGGACATTTACGGCTTTAATATGAGAAATTACTTAATACATCGGACAGGATTAAAAAAGTTCTATGAGTTTAGTAATTCAAACAACTCCTTCACAATCACAAGTAATATCAACTTTAAACTCGCTAATTACATTCTGTTTAGATCCATGCTCCAAAATAGCAAAGTAATTCAAACAAGTCCTTCTCAAGTATTATGCTTAGTGCAAAAAGTGTGTATGTTTGTTTGCAATAAGGTAAAAAACTCCTCATATTCACTCTTCCAACATAGAACAATTTGTACCAAAAATAATTATATTTTTACAATAGAAAGTATGTCAAAATAGTCAGTCATGTCAGTCGTTCAAGAAAAATAATTAGTGAACCCTTGTGTCCAATTTGAAAACAACAGTTATAGACAATAGCATATATGTTGTTATTTATGCCGTTTTAAAAAAATTAAAAAAAAAAAAAAAAACCCTAATCTGACTAAAAAAAGAAAGAAAGAAAATTTCTTATTCCGTGGTTGCCAACTCAATGCTTCCAACTAAAATTTTTCATCTCCACCCAAGTTCAATCATTGATACAATCGTTGAGATTGAAAGTTAACTAAAAAAAAAAAAACTTTCGTCTTCAACCATTAAATTAACTATATTAAAAAATATATAAAAAATAATTTACAAAACAAAAGTGGATTAATTACATCACGTGAAATACCCTGTCTCAATCCCTCTAACTCTGTTTCTATCTCTATATGTTTATGTTTTAGTAAATTATGACTCATAATTTATGATAAAGCACAACTCTGAATCATTATTTTATGAGTAATTATTTTATGATAAAGCACAGCTCCCACGAAATTGTACCTAAACTCTGAATCATTGATAAAGCACAACCCAAGGTTACTCATAATTTATGAGTAACCTTGCCCACCAAAACAATAACAAATAATGCTGATAACTGTGCATTTGCCTTCAAAGGATACCTATGACGATCTACTTGAGTTGTGCTTTACAGCTTGGCGAAAATGGCCAAATGGCCATAAAATCCTAACTATATAGTTAGTAGTTTCGGTTCCCAAACAATATTATTTATTAGCATCTCGAGTTTAAGAGACTCGATTTTGGCCTATAAATCGAGTCTTCCATGGTCTAATGTGGCGTTTTTGTCCTACCTGAAAATTGAGTCTCTAAGGCTCGATTTATAAACCAAAAAAAATTAAAAAAATTTGACGTCTCAAGTCTCTCGTAAAAGCTGAAATACACAAAAAAAAAAAAAAAAATCAAAAATCAAAAATCCGAAAACACAATAATCAAATCAGAGGGAGAAAGAATATAGAGACTCAGATCGCCACGCGACCTGGGTCACAGCGTCGCACGCTGCGAACCAGGTCGCGCGCGATCTAGGTCGCACATGGTGCGCGGCTTGGGTTCTTCTTTGAAGTTCTGGTTCTTCTCTCTTTCTGTTTTTGTTTTTTTTTTTTTTTTTTTCCCTCTAGGTTCCTCTCTGATATTTTCTGCTTCTATGATATGTTCTGTAGCTTTATAAGATTATAAATCGAGTCTTAGAGACTCAATTTCCATGTGGTTGCCACGTGGAAAAATATGCTACATCGGACGTGATTAGACCATAAATATCGAGTCTTTGAGACTCAATTTATAGGCCAAAATCGAGTCTCAAAAACTCAAGATGCTAGTAAATAATATAGTTTGGGAACCAGAACTGCTAACTATATAGTTGGAATATTATGCTTAGTTTCCCATTTTTGCCTTACAGCTTTCACTTTAAGTTTTAATGTTTTAATAATATTAAAGTTTCTATTATACTAGTATATGTGTAGTGTTTTCTATTATTTTAAACTTATATATATATATATACTTGTAAGTTGCAACAACTAACTAAATTTTAGTATTCTATTATTTTTATTTCATATTTAGTTATGATGTTTTGTTTATCTGATACTTTTATTTCATAATAATGATTTGATTAATTAAACTGAATTATTTTTAAATGCTTGTTTATTAGATATTTATATTTATTGGTGCATATTTTAAGTTTAAAAAGTGTTCAAGAATTAAAGTTGTTTAATCCTCTATCTCAAATCTTGAAACATTAGATATTGAACCTTTTAAAAAGTTCAAAGTGAACTAAAAAAATTTGAACATTGTTTCCTTAGAATGTGATCATAAATTTCAACTACTAATATGAGAATATTTTAATAATCAAGAATTATGTCATGAAAGTTTGTTTTTGTTAAATCTTTATTTGACCTCTTTAAAGAAAATTCCTGACTCTACCACTTGTCAACAGACCTTATCTTTAGAACTTAGAAGCATAAAACTTGAATTGAAGAGTGGTTATTGCAAGCAAAAATCACTTGGAAAAAAGAAAAACAAAGAGCAGTGATTAAGATGACAGTTCATTAGGCGTGCAATTAATGTTGCTGATCAATTGGAAAACAGGAAATGCATTTTTTTTTTTATATAAAACATATTAGATTATCCATGGTGGAATAATGCTAAAAACAGATAAGATGTTCTTGAATTTTATTAGAAAAATACTAAATAAGTAAAGTTTTACTACATAAAATTTACAAACTAAAGTGACAATAAATGTGATTGGTAAGTTTCAACTTTCTTATAACTGAATATTTGCATTGCTTATTTATGATTGGTAACACGTCGATTTGTAAGTTTAATATTATAAAAATGTAGTACATTTAGCACTAGTCGAAAACAGCCCTCAAGCTTGGTTTCTACCTCTCAAGGACCAGGTAAATGTTAATAAAAATAGAGTTTTTCTTGCTAATACTGGAGTGAGAGCCAGGGAAATGGTAGTCAAAGACCATAGTGGAACATTTATCGCATGATTTGCATCCGAGATTTTCCCAAGTTCAACTCTAGAGGTCGAAGTTTGGCCATGCGAGGAGCAGTTTGTCTTCTTCAATTTATGATTATCTTTTTTTATGCGAGGAGTTATATATATCCTTATTGCATTTGTCGCTTATGAAAAAAAATAAGGTTTATTATATTGATATTTATATGTTTAGCATATAATAAAGTGAATTTTATTAGTTGAATACTTGAATAAAATAATTCAGTTAGTGTACGTAACATTCAGAGAAACTTTTATATGATAAGAAAAAGAAAAACAAGAAGAGAAACTTTTGTCTACGATGTTTGATTTGAAATTGTACGGACCATACGGGAATAAACGCAATATTTTAATCTAAAAGTACAATTCGTGTTCTTAAAACGGTGCTGTCAAATAGTTTTTTTTTTTAATCATTAAATCAAATAGTTAATTACGGAACTTAACCATATAAGTATATGAAATATTTTCTTAATGAACAAAGACCTATACAGCTAATTAAAGCATGCAAGAAGATTTTATTTTTATTTTTATTTTTATGGTTCTTTAAATTCAGATATTATTATTCATGTGATTAATAATATATTGTTTAGAGTCTTTTAACTCAATTAGTTGACACGTTTTAGCTTTTTCAAGAGATTTAGGATTCAAATCACTCTTCCCAACTATTGATTATCAATATTACATGAACACATTACACAAAATGGAATAATAACACCTAAAACTTTGTCTGTCACAATAATGGATTGTATATTAATTTGGTTTCCCTTATGAATAATGTCCCATTCATGTTCCTTGGTCTATTCGAAATGCAGTAAAAATCGCACAATTATTGGAAAATGGTACAAGGTGATGAGGTTTGTCAATTTTTCCCAACTATATACATCATACATGTAGCATATGTGCTTTCTCCTGACCTTAACACATACATGCATACAAACATATATATATGTATATATATATCTCTCTCTCTCTTAAATTCTATATTTTATTTTCTAGTCCAAAAAGGAAAAAAAGTTTATATACCAGTCTTTTTCTTCAACGTTTTCACCCTTATATCAGTCAAGAACAAAATATATATAATGTCATTCGAATTCATGGTAGGTTGTGGATTATAGTGGGATTTAATTGTGTGGATTTGAAATTAAGGTAATTATAATATTTACAATAAATGTTAGGTAAGTCTACGGTTTAGTGCAAGAAATTAGAAATGTAAGTACTTTGCACTTCTATACGGGTTAAGGTTTGGTTTTCATTTCATAAAAAATAAATAAAAAGTTTGATTTTCAATTTTGCTAAAAGGAGAGTCATAAATGTTTGAATGTCAACATCAGTTTAATGTTCATAGCCTCCGCTTGGTAAGCGCATTTTGTGCGTTTCTCAATGGAAACGTTTTTTCTTGTGGCTCTCGTGCACTGTTTATGGGACCCACAAGTACCATATTCAACAACTTCTTTTTTAAACCTCGGTCCCACGGCATTATTTATACATTTAAAAATTATTTTACTATAGTGTTTTTAGTTTTTAATTTTCAGTTTTCAGCAATAAGCAGTATCCAAACAGACCCATAATTTCACAGAAAAACTCTATCGAAAGAGAAAAGTTATCATGTTTTGAGTCTTTTAACTTAATTAGTTGACACAATTTTCTAATCTTTCCAAGAGTTTTAGAATTCAAATCACACCTCCTGATTATCGATATTAAAAAAAGAAAAAGAAATCAATATTACATAAACGCATCACACAATATGGATTAATAAGACTTAAAACTTTATCTTTCATAATAATGGTTTGAATATTAATTCGGTATCCCTTATGAAGAATGTCCCATGCATGTGCCTTGGCCAATTTTAGAAACTGGCTTGGCCTATTCGAAATGCAGTGGAAATCGCACAATTAATTGTGGGAAAGTGGTACAAGGTGATGTGCTTTGACAATTTTGCCCAATTATATTCATGTAGCATGTGCTTTCTCCCTGACCTTAAACATATATATATATATATATATATATATATATATATATCTTAATTTCTATACTTTATTTTCTTGTCCAAAATGGATTCACCCATAAATAAGTCGGGAAACGATATATAATGTCATTTGAATTCATGGTAGTTCGTGGATTAAAGATTTAAAGTGTGATTTAGTTGTTTGGATTTGAAACTAAGGTAATTTTAATATTTACAATAAATGTTAGGTGAGTCTACCGTGTAACCGTAAGTGAAGGAAATTAGAAATGTAAGAATTTTGCACTTCCATACGGGTTAAGGCGTGGTTTTCATTTCATAAATAATAATAGTAATAAATTTTTCATTTTCAATTTAATTTACTAAAAGGGAGTTGGTAAATGCTTGAATGTCAACATCAGTTTAATGTTTGTAGTTTCTTAGAAAAACTCTATCCAAAGAGAAAATTTATTATATATCTAATATATGTATTTACCTTCTCATATGGGGTAATGAATTTTACAAGTGTGGGGTCCACAACCTCATATCATATGAGAGAATAGATACATATATCTAATACATGTAATACCATCACATTTTAGAAGTTGAGAACATTTTATTTTCTAATTTTTAATTATATATATATCTAGTGCTATAAAAAAATAAAAATAAAAATAAGCTAGTGCATTTGGATAATAAAACAAAGGAGAGAGAAAGTTGGTATCTTGGTGAGAGCGAAAGAAATCAGATTTTTCTGGGTCATTAAATCAAATAGTTAATTAAGGAACTTAACCATATAAGTATATGAAATCTTTTCTTAATGAACAAAAACCTATATATCTAATTAAAGCATGCAAGAAGATTTTATTTTACTTTTATTTTTATGGTTCTTTAAATTCAGATATTGTTATTCACGTGCTTAATAATATATTATTTAGAATATTTTAACTCAATTAGTGGACACATTTTAACTTTTCAAGAGATTTAGGATTCAAATCACTCCTCCCAACTTTTGATATAAAAAATATCAATATTACATGAACACATTACACAATATGGAATAATAAGACTTAAAACTTTGTCTGTCACAATAATGGATTGCATATTAATTTGGTTTCCCTTATGAAGAATGTCCCATTCATGTGCCTTGGCCTATTCGAAATGCAGTAAAAATCGCACAATTAATGGAAATGGAAAGTGGTACAAGGTAATGAGGTTTGTCAATTTTGCCCGACTAGATACATCATACATGTAGCATATGTGCTTTCTCCAGACCTTAACACATACATACATACAAACATATATATATATATATATATATATGTATGTATATCTTAAATTCTATATTTTATTTTCTAGTCCAAAAAGGAAAAAAAGTTTATACAGGTCCTTTTCTTCAACGTTTTCACCCTTATATCAGTCAAGAACAAGATATATACTGTCATTCGAATTCATGGTAGGTCGTGGATTATAGTGTGATTTAATTGTGTGGATTTGAAATTAAGGTAATTATAATATTTACAATAAATGTTAGGTGAGTCTGCGGTTTAGTGCAAGAGATTAGAAATGTAAGAACTTTGCACTTCTATACGGGTTAAGGTTTGGTTTTCATTTCATAAAAAATAAATAAAATGTTTGATTTTCAATTTTGCTAAAAGGAGAGTCATAAATGTTTAAATGTCAACATCAGTTTAATGTTCATAGTTTCACGGAAAAACTCTACCAGAAGAAAAAAGTTATCATGTTTTGAGTCTTTTAACTTAACTAGTATATAGCCCCGTGCTACCGCACGGGAATGGATATATTATTAATCATGAGTTTATTCATGTTTAAAAGGCTCAGTTAAATCTAAATTCATATTATTAATCAGAAAATTTCATTAACAAAACTTAGCAGTATATATATTTTACACAGAAAGATGAACCTTGGTGACAATGTTTATCCAAAAGATCCATTCATGGTTTTGAAACTTCAATCTCTATTGGTGTTTGATATTTTCGCAGCTTAAAAAATTCAAAATTAAAAAAAAAAAAAAAAAAAACCCTCAGAGTTGTACTCATTTTGTAGTTTTACAATGAGTCATTTTGTAACATGATGGGCATTTGTGTGAAGAAAAAACCTCTGAAGTTCCATGGTTGATAAAAGAAATTCTCTCCAATCTCTTTTTATAGAGAGAGGGGTTTGTGCATGTTTTTTTACATTCTTCATAGTTGTATTATCACGAAGTAGGTCTAATGAATTTAGATTGGTACTATTGATTCTCAAAGCATGAGTGTTTAATGTGTTATTAATTTCATCTCATTGGCTTCTGCACATGACAGCAAAATTAAAAATAATTAGATTGTACACGTGTATAGTAAAATTGGACTCCAATTTCATATTCTAATTGAACAATTAGAATGATAATATATGATAGTAACAATAATAGGAAAATTCAAATAAAATTTCGAATTAAATTGTAACAATCTGAATAAAAAATTCTAGTAGAAAGACAAGGTGGAGTGATCCACTCCAAGAAGGTGACCAAACTTGCGTAAATATAGAATAATAAATCTCTCTCCGGAAAATTTACATTGTTCATAACATTTACCTTCATTGAACATTTTAAAAACATAGTGACTCACATCTGCCATCCAGACATCTACAGTCGGGTCCTCTCCAATTCGCGTGAGATTCCATTGATCACTAAGTTCCTTTGCAGCCTGCAAAATGTATCATCCATCGGTCCACAACAGTGCTTTCTTCATTGTTATAGGTGCCAAATCTGAACAAAAAGCCAAATATAAGGATAATGAATTTTAGGCATAATGTGCATCTAATCACATATTAGCAATTTATAACAAATATAAATATGCAAACTTTGTAAGTGAATAGTAAACAAAACCCAGTGTCAGAACCAAGAAGAAAACACTTTAATCTGAAACTCAATGCAAATATAAAGATGCAAACTTTGTAAGCAATTTATAACAAAGATGCAAACTTTGACTTTGCTATCTTTTTGGAAATTATGCAATGTACCCAAACTAAGTTCTTATCACCGATATTAATCTCTTTGGTTTTCACGTTTGACTACAAAATCAAGAAAAAACTTAATTAGCACAATAACTCACTTGACCCGATACATAGAAGTGGTTTTAATGAGAATGAGTCCACATACATTTAGCCACATGATGCAAAATTCAACTTCAATTTCAGATTCTAGACATATGGCACAAAATTAGAGTTCTAATTTAGAATTCAATTTCACACTCTCTCTGTTTCACCTATTATTTTATATATAGATTAGTTGACACAATTTTCTAATCTTTTCAAGGGTTTTAGAATTCAAATCACACCTCCTTATTATCGATATATATATATATATATATATATATATATATATATAAACAATATTACATGAACAAATCACACAATATGGAATAATAAGACTCAAAACTTTATCTGTCATAATAATGGTTTGCATATTAATTTGGTATCCCTTATGAAGTATGTCCCATGCATGTGCCTTGACCAATTTTAGAAACTGGCTTGGCCTATTCGAAATGCAGTGGAAATCGCACAATTAATTGTTGGAAAGTGGTACCAGGTGATGTGGTTTGACAATTTTGCCCAACTATATTCATGTAGCATGTGCTTTCTCCCTGACCTTAAACATATATATATATATATATATATATCTTAATTTCTATACTTTATTTTCTTGTCCAAAATGGATTCACCCATAAATAAGTCGGGAAACAATATATAATGTCATTCGAATTCATGGTAGTTCGTGGATTAAAGATTTAAAGTGTGATTTAGTTGTTTGGATTTGAAACTAAGGTAATTTTAATATTTACAATAAATGTTAGGTGAGTCTACGGTAAGTGAAGGAAATTAGAAATGTAAGAATTTTGCACTTCCATACGGGTTAAGGTGTGGTTTTCATTTCATAAATAATAATAGTAATAAATTTTTTATTTTCAATTTAATTTACTAAAAGGGAGTAGGTAAATGCTTGAATGTCAATATGAGTTTAATGTTTGTAGTTTCTTAGAAAAACTCTATCTAAAGAGAAAATTTATTATATATCTAATAAATGTATTTATCTTCTCACATGGGGTAATAAATTTCACAAATATGAGGTCCACAACCCCATATCATATCAGAGAATAGATACATATATCGATACATGTAATACCATCATATTTTAGAAGTTGAGAACATTTTATTTTCTAATCTTTAATTAAAAATATATATATCTAGTGCTCTAAAAAAATTAATAATAATAAAATAAGCTAGTTCGTTTGGATAATAAAACAAAGGAGAGAGAAAGTTGGTATCTTGGTGAGAGCATAAGAAATCAGATTTTTCTGGGTGACACCCGTTGAGAGAGGAAAAAGTGGGTCGGATCAGGTCAATAAAAGTTTTTTGTTTTTTTCTTTTTTTTTCAGTATAGGTCAATAAAAGTTAAGTTGTTGTGCCATGGTCACCTACCCTAGTTAAACACTGTCCACACCAGCATGTGTATATATAGAGCTCAGTGTCTAAAGCTTTGTAGCAGAAAACATTGGTGAGGTGAAAATGATTGCAAAAATGTTTGTGTTCTTCCTGCTTCTCACTTGCTTCCCTGTTTCAAACAGTACTGAAAAGGAGTTTGACTACTATAAGCTTGTCCTTCAGTGGCCAATTTCTGTCTGCAATGTGAGGCGTAGCTGTTTACAGCCACCTTTTTCGGAGTTCACTGTGCATGGCCTATGGCCATTTTTGGCCCCTGATTCTATGGTAACAGAGTGTTCTAAAGATGTACTGACAAAGAGCAAGGTTCGTTAATTAGCTGAAAATTAACTTCTATGTTTGAGAAAGTGTTCTATTATTTATTTGATTTTTTTTTTTGGTTGAATTTGGTTTGTAGGTGAAGGATACTATAAAGGCTCTGCGGAAGTACTGGCCAAGCTTTGTCGATCGAGTCGATTTTGACTTCTGGTCTTATCAGTGGCTAAAACATGGCACATGCTCTGGTTTAGATCCACTACCATACTTCAAGTTGGCCATTAGTACCACTATTGAAGCCAGACAGCTTCTTGAATCACTGAATAGAAAAGGTTTGTTTTATGGGAAAAGTTTACAGATGTGTATTAGTTTAGAAAATACGTTTAAAACTTTTTATTGAAAAAAGAAAAAAACACTAAATTTTTTTTACAACATTTTATATTTTTATAAAATTAAATTTTTTTTTTTTCAAAATGATTCATTACCAAATGTCATCAAGTACTCGTTAACTAGATGTTTATTTTATTTTATTTTATTTTTAATGTATTGCAAGAATAGAGAATTTTATGAGAATGGAGAAGAGGTGGAATCATTGGTGCTTTTTTTTTTTTCCTACCAATATATGTCATAATTAATGTGGAAGTTTAGACTTTACGGAAGAAAAAAAGCAAAGTTTTGTGTGTCTTCATAAAATATTTTCCATGCGATAAAAATTGCAGAAAATAAGAATTTTAAATCGATTGAATCATAATTTCCCACCCTCAATTAAATGAACTTTCTTTGGTTATTAAAATCTGCTCGGCAATAAATAGTTAACTATACTTCTAGAATTTATAGGTGCAGATTTAGCAACAACGAAGATACAATATTCATGTTATTATTTTTGACATCTAAATAAGATTATTTTTAAAAAAATTCTACCTTTTTGTTTGTTTTGATCTATATTGTATTTTATCATTTTTCTTCCGCCATCCTCAGCTTATAAACCCAGATTCAAGCCCTACCAAATGAACGACCTCTATGACAATTTTAAAGCAGCGCTAGTGAAAAAGCCGGAAGATAAAAAAGTTATACAATTCAAGTGCAATAAAAAAGACGGTAAGTTTCAGCTGTTGGAAATTTACATCTGTGTTGACAAAAAAGGAGTTGCTTTGGATTGTCCAACACCCAAATTCATTGAATGTGGCGACAATGAAATGGCAGAAATTCGATACCCTGACAAGTGAACTCCTCCCTCTACTGTATGTTATCTTTTAGATATTTTGCTTATTTCTTTTAGTTTTCTTGTGTATTTCTTTTTCTTCAATTACTATAAAATCCTTTTTGCAATCTCTAATTTTGTTTTTGTTACCCTACTTTTTCTGCAGGCTTAAGGTGGAATTAAAAGATGCATGACATGCAGAATGAAGAACTAATTAACGGTCTTTCTAGAAAAGCAAATATATCTATCTACAATAATTTGGTAATTAAGTGGAATTATATGTATGTTGTGGTTGGAACTTTTGGGTCTATAATGTTAATGTGTGTTTTGCTTCGAACTTAAATAAATACACTTACTGGTGTGCATGGTTGGAACTTAAATTTTGTTTTAAATATTTACTGGAAATTTGCTTTTGTATATCTTCATCTTTGTGTACACACACAAATTAAAATATACGCGCCTTATCATGAGAAGGGCTCCCTTGGGTATTTATTATCATTATCAATAGTTACATTTGGTGAGAGAAAGCAGACTCACAGTTGAATATAATATAAGAAACACCCATATATATGACTAAAGACATTAATTGATTAGTACCAATTAGTCAGTTACAATTAGACAATTATGACTGTAATCTTTGAAAGGAATCGAAGTGCTTGTAACTTTGAACGAGAATGAGTTTCAATATTGGAAATGTTGATATTGAAGCAACTAATACCATGGTGGGCAACTTGTCAACATGAGAATCAATACAAGTGAATCGGCCGGTTAGGGATTAGAAGCCAAAACTTATAATTATAGTTAATTTTGTGCCCTAACCTCGATCGGTTTTTTTTTTTTTTTGGTGAGAGATGCTCTGATCTAGACAATTATAAATTACTGAAAGAGTTTGAGCTCGGTTATGCATGTCTTTTTCCATTATGAGAAGCCACAACTTTGGTGTTTTGGATTTATGATTGCTGCAAGGAAACTCTAAAGAAATAAATCAATAATCATTTTTTTATGGTTGGAAGAAATAGAATCCCCAAAGCTACTCATTAAAGGGGTGCACTAAACGGGGAAGAATTAATCTTGTACTAACACGATATCACTTAACCTATAGCATTAGCACCAGTGCCCTTTAAAATCCATGGAGAACACTAAAACATTTTGGTTTAATCCTGCCAAAAAGATGTTTATATTGAATGTCTCACCAGAAGGGTCCAAAACTACTCTTTTTTTTCTTTTCTTTTCGTTTTATTAAAAGAATGTTTGTATGACAATTAATTGTGCCCTATAATTTTTTTTTTTTTTTTCATATTATGTTTGTATTAATATATCGGACTTGTAATCAATCTAAACAAGTATCATCCATATGCATATGCTCACCCCTACTTTGAAAATGAATTCAAATAGTAAGTAGATAATTGAGTGAAGTTTTTGGGTGAAATTACAGCCACTGCCAATTGGCATTAAAAACCAACAATAGTAAATAGATAAATTGGTGTCAGATAAGTTTTTCTGTTATCAAAAAAGAAATTGGTGTCAGATAAATGATCCAAGCTTGTAAGTTTAATTCGCATGCTCCAACTCATCATATGATGAGTTGTGACTTGTGCGTGATGGAAAAAAAAAGTAAATTCATGTGAATTCACACATCTCTATTACTCATAATTCACCACGTAACAAATTATGATAAAAGTCATATAAAATATTGTGGTACTAGCTAGCATTATCAAAGTCATTTTTAGAACCATCTTCCTTACATCAAATATGTCAACTTTTTTTTTTTTTTTTTAAAGAAATACGTCTATTTTATTGAAGTGAAGAAGAGTACATAGCATCATGTAATGTAGTGGACTCAATAAAGGAGGGGGTTTCCTCTAACCAAGTTACATAAGAATCAATTCCTTTAGCAAAATTTGCTAGGAGATGTGTTGGTCTATTACCCTATGTTTCAACATATGAGAAATTAAAAGTATGGAATCCATGCATCTTATGGTGAGTGCTGGCAATGATGTTGACAATTGAAGCGTGGGTGGGAGTGGAGCCCATGAGGGTGAGGTAGACAAAATGTAAGTCACCTTTGAAGATAGCATCCTTGATACCAATATCTGCTACAAAGAGGGCTGCTTCATCCATGGCTTTGGCTTCAGCTTCCAGTGGACCCAATAGCAATGGTAATTTTTTGCTTAAAGCAACAACCACCAAACTCATATGATCACGGATCACAACTTTGATGCCAACTATTCCAGTCTGTGAAAAAACAGCGGCGTCGGTGTTTATTTTATACCACAATATGCTGGTGGGACCCAGCAGTTGTCCATGGCGTCCTTGAGTCGAGGTGGTCGATGATGAGCAAGCTGGAATTCTTCTAGCATGAAATGGGCTTGAGAGAGGATCTCCTGGGGTCGTTTCTATGGACTGCCTAGTCTAATTCTATTGTGAATGAACCACATGCACCATGAAATCATAACAATTAGCTTAAGGAGGTCCTGACTGAAGTGTTGGATGAAGATCAAGTACCATAGGAGGTCAGCAAAGGTCCTATGTGAGACACGGGTTTTGTCAAAAGGGATACCGGATATGTTCCATGTTTCTTTTGCCTTTGTGCATTCCCAAAAGAAGTGTCTGCTAGTTTCTTTAGCTAAGTTGCATGCTTTATAGGTGGAGTCATTGAGTACGTGTCTATGGCAGAGATTGGCTTTAGTGGGGATGATATTGTGACAAGCTTTCTAGGTGAAAGTCTTAACTTTGTTTGGAACACAAAGCCCCCAAATGGTGCACCAGAACAACTTGTGGGTGTCTCCATCAGATGATTACGTCGTGGCCAAGTTGCGATTCATTGAAAGCGCAAGCTCGTAGGCACTGTTCACTATGAAGAGTCCTCGTGGTGTGTAGGCCCATATTAAATGATCTCTCGGCTTAAAACTTCCTAGTGGGATGTTCAGGATGGTGTGGACATCGCCAGGGAGGAAAATCTGCTTCAGTAGAAAGGTGTTCCATTCTTCTATTGTAGGGTGCATGAGGCTAGATACTTTTGAGTTCGAAGGGAGGAGACGTGGTGTGGAGATGATTTGGAAGTTTGTGGGTGTAGGAAGCCATCTACCCATCCAGATGCCCACTGTTGCACCATCACTGATCTGCCATCTACATCTAGATTTCACCACGGTTTAGGTAGCCATGATGCTGTGCCATGCATAAGCAGGTTTTGAATCTAGTTCAGCATGAAGGAAATCTGTACATGGGAAGTAGCGGGCTTGGAAGACACGGTGGACAAGAGAGCCATGATTATTTTGTAAGTGCCACCCTTGTTTTGCCAAAAGAGCCAAGTTGAAAGCTTTGAGGTCACGAAAGCCTAAACCACCCTTTTCCTTAGGAGAGCACATTTTTTCCCAACTCAACATGCCATTTTATTCTTTCCATTGGACTGACCCCACCAAAAACTGCAGACCAGGTAAGTATTTCCTTGTTTGAGAAGTTTTTCCTTCCATCCTGAGAGTTTAGTAATGAGTCTCTCCTTTAGAGCATGGAAAATGTTCATCTTTGATCTTCCTACTAGGGATAGGAGACCCAGGTAAGTTTCATTTTACCGGATAACTTTTGCCCCAAAGCGGTTTTTAATGTCCTCTTGGATGTCATGTGGAGTGTTCCTGCTGAAGAAAAGGGAGGTCTTTTCTCAATTCAGCTATTGTCCTGAGGCGTGTTCATATGTAGTGAGGATGTGGTTCAAGTGATTGCATTGTTCAATGGTGGCTTGGCAGAAGATGACACTGTCATCAGCAAAGAATAAGTGGGATATGTGAGGGCCTTAAGGGCAGACAGCAACACCTCGAAATAGGCCATTATCCACGGATTTGTGTATCATAGCTGAGAGTCCTTCTACACAGAAAAGAAACAAGAAATGAGATATGGACTCCCCTTGTTTTTAACCCCTCGTGGGGGTTATATGACCTCGAGGTGTGCCATTAATCTTGATAGAGTAGGTAACAGAGCTAACACATTGCATCATAAGATCCACCCACCTATTATTGAAACCCATTTTTATCATGATCTGTTTAAGGCATTCCCACTCTACACGATCAAAGGCATTGTTCATGTCAAGTTTTAAAGCCATCTCCCCTACACAACCATTTTTTTTTTTATTAAGGTAATGCATGGTTTCAAAAGCTACTAAAACATTATCAGTAATAAGATGGTTAGACATGAAGGCACTTTGATTTTCACTAATGATAGAAGGGAGGAAGCGTTTTAGGCGGTTTGCTAGGACCTTGGGGGTGAGTCTAGAAATGACTCTACTAAGACTTATGGGTCTGTATTGTGTTATCTTTGTGGGGTTTTTTATTTTTGGGATGAGGACAATATGTGTTTCGTTGAATTTAAGTGGCATAATACCCAAGTTTAGAAAATCCAGCGCAGTTTTTATGACACACTCACCCGTTAAAAACCAAAAGTGTTGATAAAAGAAAGGGGACATATCAGCAAGACCAGGAGATTTTTTTGGGTGCATTTGTTTGAGTGCTCTGTGGACCTCATCTGGACTGAACTCACATGTCAAGTAGTCATTCATAGCTTTGGTGACAATCGGTTGGATAGCATCAAGAAGGTTTGCCATATTAGTTGTGTCATTTGAGCTGAAGATTGAGGTAAAATAATCCAAAATGATGCCCTCAACAACTTTGTCATCATCTTGCCAGTCCCACCTGAATCGTAGAAGCCATGGATAACATTCCGTTGTTTGCGATTGGATTATTTCTAGTGGAAAAAATTGGTGTTTCGATCTCCATCAGTAATCCACATGCTCTGTGATCATTAATGCCACATCGCGTTCTCCGCATCAAGCCAACAGTTCAAAACTTTGCGGACTTCATGAATCTCATCATCATTACTGATAGGCTGTCTCTTTAAGTCTTGTAACCTTTTAGTCAGTTTATCAACCTGCCTCCCAATGTGGCCAAAGTCAGTTTTATTCCACACAGATAGCCTAGCACGGCAACTATCAAGATAGTTGGTGATTTGGGCTCCACACGACGCAACCTGGGTTTTGAAACAAAGGCTTTGTAAAGCGGCAACGGGGTCTGGAATTGGGAAGGTGGACAGAGAGCATGGAGTGATCCGAGGTGGACATAGATAAATGGTGGACAGTGGCACCTTGAAAAGAAGAGTTCCAGGCTGAGTTGGCCAAGGCACGATCCAGGCGAATGTGTATCCACCCTTTAGCTGGGTGGTTTCTGGACCAAGTGAATGGAGAGCCAAAGAAGCCAAGGTCACTGAGTTTGTATGTGTTGATGGCTCTGTGAAAGCAGTCCATCTGTCTAGTTAGACGTGGGCAGCCTCCATGTTTTTCTGAGTGAAACAGGATTTCGTTGAAGTCACCCACACAAAGCCAGGGGAGGTTATTTGATCGGCTAAGAGACTTAAGAAGAGTCCAGGTTTCCTCATGCTTGTGTGTGTCTGGTTGTCCGTAAAACCTTCTTAATCTCCATTTTGAACCTATTTTAGTACAAAGAACGTCGGCATCAATAAACTAACTGGAAAAATTTTGCACATGTACCCGTGTTTCTGGCTTCCATAATAGGGCTAGACCACCACTCTGGACAATGCTTGAGATCGCTATCCCCTGATGTACTCCCAGTGTTGTTTCTTTGTGTTCAATTGTTCAGTGGTGAGTTTTGTCTCCGTTAAGAAGACACAAATGGGAGCTTCTTTGGTCCATGCTCTCTTGAGAGCATTAACTATATGGGGGTTCCCAAGCCCCTGATAGTTCTAGCTTAAAATACTCGTTGGATCGCAGGCACTGTCGATCCCATGTTGTGAACCATAAGCTAGTCTAGTGTGGTTGTTTCTTCATTCAACTTTTGTTTCTTGTCCAAAGATGTGCCATGCATGCCATGCAAAGTTCCCACTTTTCTTTTCGGTCCAATAGTGGACAAAGTAACATCACTAGTGTCCATCACGTGCTTGGCATGCTCAAATCTTTTCCATGTACCACGTGTTGTGATCAAGGGATTTGTTGAGGTGACAATATGGCAGTTGGCATTGGTTTGTGGGGAAGGAAAAGATCGGGTATCAGTAGGAGGAGGGAAGTCAAGGATCTCATTAAGAGGTGGGACCCCTAAATTGAGGTTATTTGTATATAAGGCAACTGGCTGAGATATAGAGGGAAACAAATTTAAACTTTTGTCAATGTCTGTTAAATGCGCATTGAAGAGATTTGTGTCAGCCAAAATATCCGTAACCGTTGGCATTGATTGAGAGTTCATTGCTAGGATTGTGAGGGAATTTATGACTATGTCTATAGTGGGCTATTGTGGTGGTGCAGGATTGGCCGACGGTGTCGGTGGTGGGGGTGTGTTGGTTGGGGCTGTGGGAGGGGAAGGTTTTGGGCGGTGGCCGCGGGGTGATCAATGAACCCAATTTCTCTAATTATTCAAATGCAGAATTAAAAAAAAAAAAAAAAATTCTTATTGGAAAATAAAATGAAGTTTAACTAAAGATTTTTATTTATCTATTTCTAGGAGTATATTTATTGAATATGCTTTGGTCTGATACTATTATTATAAGAGTAATATAAATAAAATAATAATAATCTATTAATAATTTATATAACTTAATTTATTTTTAGCAATATATGCCTTGAATACTTTTTTTTTTTTTTTTTAAGATTAAGTAGAGTTTCAACTTATAACATCTTCTCATTATGATTGCTATTTATTATCAAACAAAGAAACCAATTGATTTTTTGTATAGACCCTAATAATTGCTTTCTTTTATTTTAAATACATTTTAGTTTAATAAACTATACATGACATAAAATTGATAATTATAATAAATCTAAATATATAAACATTTGACTTTTGTACCTCTTACAAGTTAGTGATTAGAGAAATGATATGTCCACAACATTTTTATAACAAATCATAACTCATAAGTGGCAGATTGTTACTGGTTGTTATTGTTAGGACAAAAAAGTAATCTTAGTGTTCGGTTCAAATTTAAACCAATAAAATCTCACCACCTATGATTTGTTGTAAAAATGTTATAGACGTAGCACTTCTCTAGTGATTAATTACATCAAAATAGTAATGAGTCTATAAGAACGTTGTAACAAAACTTGAATTTTGAAGTTCATGGGAAGTGGAAGACTTCCAATTTTGAATGTTCAAACAGTGATTAGCTCTAGTACACTAGAACCGATATGATGTGGACACATGTCTATATTGTGTTGGTTCCAGTGTACTGTAGCATCAGAGCTAGCCCATGTGCACAAAGGAATGACCCCACCTATTGGGATAGAAGACATTCCTGAGTTGCATTTGATGAGTGATTCTCTTAGGAGACTTATATATGGCCCACACTATATATTTAAATTTATTTTATATAATAATAAGAAGAAGAAGAAGAACGATGGATAAATACTCATTTTTTAGAAATCTATCCACGAAAATCACTTATAAAGCATAAACTCTCTTGGCAAAAAGACGTTATTTGGTAAACTAACACTTTGAAGTAACTCTCAATTGATTAAACACTTTAAAGTATTTCTCAATTAAACTCCTAGATGATAGGAGTGTTAAGAGAACAAAAATAAAATAGTCCATGTTCTCCATTTGAGAGTTATATGCGGTATAGAACATGTCGTAGTACTCTTTCATAAATATAATTTATAGTGAGGTTTTTTCTACAAATTATTTGAACAACAATGGAATAATGTATGTTTATGTTTTATTTTGCTACTCTATACTTTTAACAATGAAATACGGTTTTATAATTTTTAAGAGTTTTGTAACTCAATTAGCACCTTATAAATTTTCAAATAGAAATGTCCAAATTCAAATTCCTAAGTACCCCTAATTATCTAATTATTATAATAAAAGCAAATTATAAAAGGTGCTCTCATGATATGCAGTATTATGGTTCTAAATAAGCAATCCAAGTTACAAAACTAAACTCTGACCAATTCACAAAGGTCAGCTCTGTGTTTCCTTTTACGATGGCCATGTAACTGGGGAAGATCTACAACTAAGCTGGGTGGGGGTGGCGGGAGGGGGAGGCATGACCCTTTCAAAAGTTTTAAAAATTTTATGTATAATTATTAAAAACTTTAAATTTTTAGTTACAAAAATAGAATGCCTCCCTTTCCCCTAAAATATTTAAGTTAGTCCAATTATACTCTTAGAAAACATTAGAATTTATCAATTAGTCTAGTAGTTATAGAGACAAGGTAATTTTTGTTTTTTCAAATCCAATTTTGTACATATTTAATATCAAACTAGAAAACGTTTGTATACTCATTAAAATTTAAAAGATGATAAGGTCCCCTAAAAAATTATCTAGCAAATATACATGTCAAAGTTGATAGTTTTGTATACAATATAATTATAAATTATAACCTACTCTAGTATCAAAATATTAAGATTTATACATGTGTATATATGTGCGTTTACACACGTGTGTGATGGTTTGTCATGACAAAAGACTAACATATAATTAGTAACACAATTCCCCCCCTCCCAAACAAGAAATCCAAGCTCTGCCCAGTCCGGTTGTAATTAGTATGGTGCTGCTTATATGTCTCGATGAATCCATACATTAAGTGTATAATCATATAGACACCTAACGAATTTCACAGAATTTTTTTGATCTTGTAATTGCATCCTTTAACTTTGAACCTACTGCCTCCTTTGGCAGAAAAAGAAAATGCAACATACAAAGAAATTGGTGCCACTCCTTAGCAAACGATGACAATTATAAGGTAAAAACAGAGAAATCTGTGTATTACCTAAATGTTGAATTACCTAATATTATACAATAATCATATTATAGACAAAGTCTTGTTACCATGGCTGAGGATTGATAAATGACTTTTGGCCTTCAAACAAACAATTGGAGATTTACCATGGAAGCGTTTTAAATTATAGACAAAGTCTTTTCCTGACAATATTTTACATCGAAACAATCTTGAAAATATTTTACGTCGAAACAAACCAAACAGACTGTACAAAAAAATCAAAGGAAAAATTATTTGTTAAGCGTCAAAACAGTACACAATAGATAGCCAATGTTAATAATTAGGATCAACAGGCAATTAATAATAATCCAAAACATTACAGCAAGGCCAGTAACCTTCTTGGAAATTCTTGAAAGTTGAAACCTTCAATATAACACTTTTTTTAATTACTTTTATTAGAATTTCATAAATAAAAAATTCAGAACCAATCCAAAACTAATAAGCGTAAAAACAAAAACAAAAAATACCATACCAAAAGCACACACAATACAGGGCCATCAGGCTATGCACTCACCTCAATGGCCTGAAATATTCTCCATAGCCATATTATGAACTGTTTTGTACTTTTGTTACTCAATAACATTCCCCTCGTTTAAAAAAACTAGCGTCTCTGTGTAACTAACAGCGAAAGAGTGACTAAGGTCACTGATCTCATATTTTGCAATATTCCTTACTTCTTGTGTTTTGCGGTCGTACACTACCAGCCAACCATCGCTATATTGAAAAAGAACCAACCCATCCTCCCTAAATTCCAACATTCTATCAAAATCGGGATGGGGGCTGATCTTGAATTTCTTTGTCCAAGTCCTTTCAACACCAGTTTCACTCATAACCCATACATCATACCAGCTGATATCCACATCAAAATATTGTACAATCAAGGATACAGAATCATTGATAATAGCAATTGCATTGGTTGAGAAAGGATCTTCAATTATGGGAGGAAGTGGCGTTTCTTGAAAAACCTCATTACTCATGTCAAACGAAATCATGAACCTGCTAGCCTTCCAATGATAAAATCCATTTAGGTATGATGGAAACTTGGCAAAATCAAAGCCATAAAGTTGGTTAACAGGTCCATCAATTACCCTCCAAGAATCAGTACTAAGGTTGTATACCTCAAATTGGAGTGGCTTGCGCTGCCAAAAGTCCACAATCCTCACCACCTTCAAATCATTCTTCTTGGGATCAATTCCAAAGCCAAAATTGAAGGTTACATAAGGGGAGCTATATTGTGGACGTTGCTTTATTATGGGAAGCACCTTTGACTCTCTTGTGGCAGGGTTCCACAAGACTATTTCCTCACCATAGTAACGCTCCGAGGAAATACCATACAGAAAAAATATTCCATTGCATGGACCATCAATTACTAGCATGTCAATCTCCTCTGGGAAGAATGGCGATATATCGATATTGCTGGAAACCTCTAGAGTATCATCAGAGAGCAATGAGACACATGTGTGTCTCTGGCGAAACAAATACTTAAAGACAACACCACACCCTTGATTGTTAGAAGTGGCCCATTTGTGGTGCTTGGTGATAAAAGAATGGTTTCTCATAAGAGCATGCCAGGATTTGCATACGCACTTGAATCGCATCAAGGATTTCACTGGCAACGATGATAGGATTTCCACTACCAAATCTTCTGGGAGGTCACAACTCAACATTTTCTTGGCTTTTTCTTTTTTTCCTTCCTCAGTGCTCAACAATTTCTGTATTCAAACATTAGATGTCAAAGAAGAGAACCTGATATACTCTCCAAAATTCTACAAAGCTCCACAAAATATGCTTTTCGAGGAACCAAAAATAATCTTAATTTTAGAGTTCATAATGAATTTCCGTGCTTGACCTAAATTGCTCCATGTAGACCATTGCTTGAGTTTCATAATTGGTTATGCTAAATTTTATAGTAATATCTCAAATTTTTTAGATATATGAATTATTACATTGTAAATCTAAGAACTTCATAGAACAAACAAACCAGCAAAGAGATAAATAAAATAAATAAACAAATGCAGACCTCTAACACTTTAGTAGCTATGGAAACAGAGTATCTACCGAAGCCCTAAACCAAAAGGAGCAAATGATCGTATATTTATATGAATCACAATCATAGCTTTCAAAGATTTCCAATCACGCACAGCATCATCAAAATCTAAGAAATCATAATCAAGCATTATCAAAATTATGTATGTTTCACTGAAGAATTAAAAATTTTCAACCATATAAATTGGGGAACTGAACTCGAGTAATCCAAAATCAAAAAAGAAAGCCTTCAGGCAGTGACAACAATGGGTACCTAATCTAGCAAGTTAGTATTCAAAATGGACTATAATAAAACTTATAACAGATAATTTAAGTTTAAATAGTGGAAAACATCCTTACTAGCTTCTTTTACATGCACATTGCCAAAGGATTTGCCGCATTTATTATGGATCAATTGATCACAATGTACATATTGTTTGTTAAAAAAAGAAAAAAGAAAAAAACAACAACAACATCAACAAAAATAGTAAAGCACTAATATTTCCATACCCTATTCTTCTTCTTTATTTTGGGTCAGGTTGGATTGATGAGAGTTAGATTTTGGGAATGTAAGTTTAGAGAATTGTGTTGTTTGGTTAGATTAATGTGACTAGGCTTGCAATTAAGTAAAATAAAATATATGTTTTTATATGAAAACATTGGCATAGAGAGTGAAAATGAGGAAATATATGGTTTGAGGTTTTGATAGAATTTTCCTCTTTAGAAAGTTTAAATTCCATTCTTGGAGAAGGGCTGCAACATTAGGAGTCGAACCCAGTTAAGAAAAGTATTGTAGGCTTTAAAAAAGCTTTGACTCTTTAGAATGTTTCCAGTGCATGATAAAGTAGTGGTTTCCCATTTTCATTGAATAAAACTTGATTCTTTTTTGTTTTCACTGGGTTTTGTTCCTAATACGAAACTCATACCCTATGCTTTTACTAAGTAAAAGGGTACTCCTGTATATAATTTTTCAGAATTTCAACTCACAATACCAATGTTTCTCATAGTATATAACTTCTTTCTTTCTTTCTTTTTTCACTCGGTTTTGTTCCTAGTACAAAAATCATACCCTATGCTTCTACTAAACAAAGACTACTCCTATATGTTTCCACAATTTCAACTCCCAATACCAATGTTTCTCAAAGCAAGTTCTGAAGACACAAACAAACAAACAATCAAAATTTCACAGGAAAACCCACATGAAGATCGGGGAATAAAAGCACTCACCTGGCAGCAGCTTCTGATTATGCGACTTTCTGCGAAGGTGAAGTCTGAAGAAAGAAAGAGCAATGGAAATAGATTTCTTGTATCAATAAATAAATAAAATCAGTGGGTTTTTTATTTCCAACAGGACAGTGAATGAGTAGATGGGAAGAGCAGGAGCCTATTTATTATTTTTGTTATAAATACGATGGTGAAGTAAACAACAATCGGTAAAGTTTAGATACAAAATTTGTAGCTAAATTTTATTCTTAATATAATAATAATCTATCTATATATATATATATATAAAATCGAAGTCACAATTTTTTATGTCAGCACAATATAATATTTAAAAAATAAAAAACAAAATTAAAAACACCATTTTTCTCTCCAAAACCCCATACTTATCTTCTTTTTTTCTTTTTCTTTTTTGGATAAAATCTAATATTTTAAGCTGAGTTTAATATAAAGATTATTATTATTTTTTAAAAAATTTGCAATAAAAGGAAAAGTATCTGCTTTATTGCAATAAACCCAAAAAAAAAGTTAACTAATTTTTTAAAAACCCTACAACCAAACTTCTTGAATCCTACGTTATAGAATATAATTTGTTTATTTGAAAATATTTTGATTATGCTTTAATTTATTTTTTTGCTATTATATATTAGATAACAACAAAAAATTAAATATATATCACCATATGCCACAAAGATGATTATTAAAAAAAAAAAAATGCAATAAAAGGATAAGTATCTGCTTTATTGCAATAAACCCAAAAACAAAGTTAACTAATTTTTTAAAAACCCTACAACCAAACTTCTTGAACTCTACGCTATAGAATATAACTTGTTTATTTCAAAATCTTTTGATTATGCGTTAATTTATTTTTTGCTATTATATATTAGATAACAACAAAAAATTAAATATATTTCACCATATGCCACAAAGATGATTATTAAAAAAAAAAAAAAAACTGCAATAAAAGGATAAGTATCGGCTTTATTGCAATAAACCCAAAAAAAAAAGTTAATTAATTTTTTAAAAACTCTACAACCAAACTTCTTGAACTCTACGTTATAGAATATAATTTTTTTATTTCAAAATCTTTTGATTATGCGTTAATTTATTTTTTGCTATTATATATATATATATATATATATATCACCATATGCCACACTTATACATAACATTACGTCTTGGTGCTATTCAAACTCATAAATTTATTTGGGACTCTAATTCTATCATTTAATTTTTTTTAAATAATATAATTTTCTATCAGATATACATATGTATTTCTATTGTTTCAATAATTTATATGCTCTTAATCATTCGATTCTTTAATTTTATTTGTTGGCATTTTGAAAGTTTTAATATCTACATTTTTGCGTTAGTTATTAATTGCAATATCTAAACATGTTTAGCAGATTTCAACAGTTATACCATGAATTATATATTCTTTCAAAGATAACATATTTTTCTCTTGTATTTCTCTATTGTGTAGTCATATATATATATATATATATTTTGTTTCAAAATTTTCTAGGCAGTAAATCTTCTTATTCTTTAATATTTTTTGGCATTTCGAAAATTTTAATATTTGAAACCAATTGGTAGATTTTTCACAAGATATTACACTTTCAAACAATGACTTTTTTATCAAATCATAATAAAAAATTGAAGTGAAATAGGAGAAATTCATGAAATAGTATAGTTTCATAATCAATTTTAAATTTTATATAATTATTTTAGTCTATCACATAAACAAGTAGGTTCCCGTGCATAGCACGGGTTTGCGACTAGTAACTCTAATAAAGAAATAACAGCTTTTACGTCTTTTATTCTTATGTAAACCTTTTTGGAGTTAAACTTCATTCTTAATATAATAAGAATAACCCTAACAAAGAAATAACAGATTTTGTTTCTATGTAAACCTTATTTGAAGATAGGTTTTTTTTTTTTTTTGGTAGTATTGGAAAATAAAATGGGTAAAAAGAAAATTACCTCTTTAACTTTCTTTATTTAACTTGGTATAAGATAGAATTGTTTTCCTCTATCTCACGTCAAGCTAAATAAGGGAAGTTAATACATAATTTTCCAACTTGAGAGTTTGTTTAGACCCCTTTAAAAGATTGTTTAACCTAATTTATTTATCAAGTGATTACTTAGATTAATTATCAGATCTAGGTTAAACACAAATAAATCATATCATGCAAAAATGCTGAAAAGTAAATAACATCACGATATGATTACCCTAAAAAACCAATGAAATTAACCGTTTCAAGGTAAAAACCTAAGGAGGATCAGACACCTCACACAAGGAAACCCAATTCCTAGACACGAATTTCCTATGAATAGATAGGTCTAGCTCACTCAAAACTATATCCCTTTCATCCCAGATAGACCTGTATTTGGTCAAGGTCTCATAAGTGTCTTCACACTTATCAGTGAGAAACCTAACATTGTCAAAATGAGCAGAACGAGAATAGGAAGACTCTAGGTTCCTATTTGCTCTAGTTTTGAACTTCCTAACCTTAGGAGCCATGACTAAGAATTAGAAACAAGAACAAAAACAACAAAAAGACCAAAGGCAGACTGCATAAAAAGGATTAAGAGACAAGATAACATGCAATTTGAAAACTATATGATGCATTACAGTTAAACTTATATGATGCATGATCTAATGCCTTTAAACAGTCCAAAATCATCACAATTTGATAAATTGACAAAGGAAATTTCAAGAATTTTAGAAAATCCCCAATTTGAAAACTAATCAATTCTAAAAAATCCTTATATTGACAAATTGAACACATTAACAAGTAAACTACAAGTTATAATAACTCAATTCATCAATATCAGAAGCCAATTTCACTCAATTTTGCCCAATTTCACAAAAACTCCCAAATTCTCAAGAACTTAGAACCCTAATTTCAAAATTCTCAAATATACTCAAAAATTTTCAAATTAAAGCATGTGAAACATGTTTAAGTGATGCATGAACAAAAACCCAAGGTTTAAAATTGATCAAAAACCCTATTTTCATCAAAAACTCTAATGTGCGAAAACTTTTTAAAAAAGAAAATCATGAAAAATGCATGTAAACATGTAAAAAGATGAAAAATGAAGGTTGAAATAGTCTTACCTTAATTAGATGAAGAAAACCTTTGAAGCTTAGACCACAAAAATGACCCCAAAAAAAAAAAAAAATTTTGAGAAGAGGGATCATGAGAGGAATCAAAGAAATAGACAAAAAAAGAACTTTTGAAAAAGTCAGATCTAATTCCTTTTTGTTTTTAAAATCTGAGATTCAATCGATCGAGAGGAATCGAGCAGGAATCGAAAATCACATGAAAACAAGTTCAATTGGTCAAGAGGAATTGGGCAAGAATCGAGGGAACCCGAGACTTTTAAAAGAAAAAGCCATTTTTCCCCTTCACAATTCGATCGGTCGAAAAACAAACTCGATCGGTTGAATTTCAAAGAGACAGAAATTTTGAAAAATTCTAGAATTTTTTTTTTTTTTTGCAAAATCATTTGAAAAACTATTTTTATGATATGACATGAATGTTCATGACTTCAAAACCAAAATTTTCAAATAGAAATTCAACTTTAACAAATTTCCTCACTCTTATCTTTTCTCACTCCCCAAAATGCATTAAACACTTCAAGAAATTTAATTTTGGTAAGCCACAAAACATAACACTCAATTACATGTACAATGTTTAACAAAGATTTGCTTGTGGTGTGTGCAACTAGCTAGTGCATGAGATACTCACATGGTGGTACATGTAATCAGAGAATAAACACACTTTCTACATTATCCATCACATAAGTTTTAAAGTGACTATCACCTAAAGAGTTATATCATATAACTCCCACATCTCCTAGAAAACATGCTTGCAACCATGCAATTTTTTTTTTTGAAGAATATTTTTCTTTTTGTTTTGTTTTGTTTTATTTTTTTATTTTGCTTCTTTTAACTAATATACAATAATACCTTAAGAATTTTGTTGTGCAAGTGCTACACCTTACCGAGCATGGCTTTTATGTTTTGCACACATGTGTTCATGATTGGCATGTAACAGTGGTGAGATAGTTATTTATGCCTTTCTCCTAGGATTTTTTAGTCTTTACAATCAAAAGAATGTGACTTCAAAATCAAGAGAATGTGTTTAAAAACCATAAACAACTCACACAATATAAGCACTACATAGCACAAACTAGCAAAGTGTAGAAAAAATAAAGCTCATCAAAGTTAAACAAGGTACATAGTCATGAAATGCAAATTTCATAGGCCAACCTCAATTACACATCTTGAAGACGCATAATACAAAAACTTTTTTATTTTTTATTTTCTGATCTTCTTTTTAAAAAAAAAAAAAAAAACTGAAAAACATAAAATAAAAGAAACCTAGAATGAAATGTATGAATGTTATGCAAATGCAATCCTAAAGAAAAACAATTTTGGTCATAAAAGATAGAAATAATTAACACAAGGACCATGTCAAACAGACTTATTGAGATTGAGTCTTTTGCATCCAAACCCTTTTAGATGCAAACTTGGAGTTGGGATTTGTCTTAATTTCAGCTCCAGTATTGGTATAAAGGTTAAGAACCTTTACCAACTCATGAATAAGTGCAACAAGATCTTGTGCTTTTGGCACATGCACTTTTTGTTTGGGAGATTGCTTTAAAGCTTGCAACTTAAAGCAATTTGGTCTAGTATGCCCAACTCTACCACAAAAGTGACAGAATCACTAAGGTTTGTGGTTTTCCTTGCTTCCAGATTGATTTGAATTTTTAGATTCAGACACACTCAGATCTACTCTAGTTCTTCTAGAAGCAGGAGATACTACATTATGAAACTTAACATTAGAAAGAGTTTGACGAACAACAGAAGATGATGTAGCAGGCACAAACTTAGGAGTATTCACTACAATTGTAGATCCATTCTTAACAAACCCTAGACTAGTCTGATCAGAAACAGACTTTTGAACATGCAACATCTCATCTAGTTTAGAGGTAGAAGTTCTATCTATTTGTTCTCTAGAAATAGATAATTTTAATTCTAAACTTTTAACTTTTTCAAGCAAAGACATGTTCTCAATCTTAACAGAGTTCAAGAGTTCATTAGCATCAAACAACTTTAGCAGAAAATTCTTCTTTTCTTGTTCAGGAGTGTTTATCTTTTTCAGACCTAATTCAACACTCATAGCATCTTTAGCTACTATCTTGCAAAGCTTGTTATAAGCTCCCTACAAATCTGCATTCTCAGAGAGTTCCTTATCAAAAGAGTTCTCATCAGCAGTCTCAATTTCACTTACTTCAACAATAGCAGTGAAAGCCATGAAATTCCCTTCTTGATCACTTTCAGACTCATGATCAAAAACTTCATCATCACTCAAAGTAGCAGCCATAGCCTTACCTTTTGACTTCAAGAAGGTTGGACACTTAGTTTTCATATGACCATAACCCTGACAACCATAACACTATTGTCCTAAAGAATTATTTGAAGATTAACCTCTCTATCTTTAGATTTTTGAGCATTATTGTTTTTAGCAATGTCATTCTTCTTAACATTCTTAGAATCAGCAGTGTTTCTATTTCTTGCCCTCCTATTATTATTTCTTAGAAAATTTCTAAAGTTCTTGGCAAGATAAGCAATCTTAGTAGATGAGAGTTCATCATCAAATCCATAATCTTCAACATCATCAATAGTTTTTAAAGCCATAGATTTGGATTTATTAGTCTTTGGTAAGTCAGATTCATAGGACTGAAAAGATCCTACAAGTTCATCTATAGGGATAGGATCAACATCTTTACTTTCAGTTATGACAATCATTTTGGGTCTAAAATCCTTAGTTAAAAATTTAAGAATTTTCCTAACAATTTTAGATTAATCATAAACTATATAAAAGCAATGGTAATTACATTCAATAGTATATTCAAATTTACAAAATCTAATACTATATATAAAAGCAGAAGCATTTTCCTATAATTAAGAACGTGCTACCACGTTAGAAAAAAAGCAAGCTTAAAATCCTGACATGTATACATGTGTACGTGTTACACGTTAGAAAAAAAGCAAGCTTAAAATTCTGACATGTATACATGTTAAAAGAGAAAAAGTCATAGTTTTTCGCGCTTCTAAAAACTCAAACCCTACACTATTTTGGTATTAACCGTTTACTTAACACAGTTTCACATATAATTATCCTTCCAGTGTACATTCTCGTTAAATCACTGTGTTTTCGAGGAGTCAAAATATTTGATGCGAAAATTACATTATTGTGAAATTGTCAATACCGAGGGGTCAAAGTTCATTGCGTTAAAGATTTTTTATTTTCCGAAAGAAAAGATGAAACTTTTTTTCTTAAGAGTGAAAGAATGAGAAATTGAGAGATCACCGAGAGTCTATAAACTACTGATGCTTGGACTTATCTGAGGCCACCGCAAGAGAGAGAGTTCTATATGAAAGTTGCCGCTACCGTCTGGCCACCACTTGGTAAGGTTTTTTTTTTTTTTTTTTTTTTTTTTTTTTTTTTTTTTTTTTTGAGATTTGATTGGTTTTGATTTAGATGTTTGGATTAGATTTTTTTTTTTTTTTTTTTTAAATTAAGGTTTTAAATTAAATTGGCTTGTGAGAGAGATGAGGAAAAGAAGGGCATGATCGAATTCCAATATGAGAAGATGTGAAAAAGATGGAGAATTATAGGAAAAGAATTGAAAAGGTGGGTTTTCTTCAGCAGCACAAGACACAAAGGCCACACCTACGCTGTTGTTTCAATCTATTTGGGTTCTTTCCTTTTTATTTACAACCATGTTCCTTTCTCTTTAAATATATATATATATATATATATATATATATATATATATATATATATATATATATTTTCCTATATTTGAATCTCTTGGCCTCCCTCTACCCCTCCTTCAAACCCTTTTTTTTTTCCCTATGCCCAATAATTGATTAGATGCACTTCAGCCCCCACACGCTATGTCCTCCTCCTCCACGACCATTGTCTTCATTGTAATTTTATTTATTTTAATTTTTTTTTATAAATCTTTTACATTGCTGCTTTCTACTCTATATGCTTTTAAGTGCCTAAATTTTGGTGGGTTAGTATTTGTGGGTCTTTTTCCTTTGGTTGCCTTTAGACTTTGGAATTGATTTTTTTTTTTTTTTTTTTTTTTTTGCAATAATCACTTTTTTTGTTATAATCTATTTCACTTTCTATAGTATTGTTAACATCTTTAAAATACTTTGGTTTGATATTGCAAGGACATTCTCACAACTTTGTAGTTTGGTACCTCTCTCCTGTCTCATCAGATATGTACTGAGTAACCTACTTCACAGTGAGCATAAAACATTATTGTAAATCAGTATCACAAAAAATAGCGTCCTCTCCTTCTACATTCAATTGTTCTTGTTCCACTTGTTCACAAAAAAAAAAAAAAAAAAATTAATAATAAAAATAAAATAAAGGTATCCATGCTTGAGTTCTTAACTAACATCTCCTATCCATGTATAAGAACTGTGTTTTGAAGCATATTTGAATGCCAAATGTTTGTTGAAATGTCTGATAGAAAATCTAATAGCCTATGTGCAAATAAATTTTAGCTACTACACATTGCCAAACTAATTGGACTAACTTTAAAACAATTCATTATTATTGTCTCTTTTACCTTCCACAAACTTTTATGCTTAAAGCTTTAACATAATATGTAATTCATATCTGATTATTTTAAGAATTCCATTAACTTCAAACACACAACATGGTCAAAATATAAGCTATTTTGATAAGAATGTACCCCAGAGTGAGTAGATTCTATGAGAAATACCTAATTCGAGGCAACTGGCCTCCAAGAATGAGAAATAAGATTTAGAGAGAATAGAGAAGATTAGGAGACAAACTGTTGCTTATTTCATTCAATGGTCCTTACAATCACCACTCTAGCAAACCACTTATATCCATTTTTCTTGAGGATTCAAAGCTATTCCAAGTAAAGCCATGTATGTTGCATTCTAACAACCTATCTAACTAACTAACTAATAGCAACTAACAGATGTTAACAGCTTCTATGGTAAAAGACTAACAATTCCCTAACTCTAATGCAGCGGCTTAGGACAGGTGTATGCTAGGCAACATCAACAATAATAGCTATGGCAGCAACTCAACTTCAGCAGTAACATCACAGGTGTTGCTTGATGACTCTTAACATATTCTATATTGTTAAGTAATAAAATAGCTTACTATATTTTAATTTAATGCATTACTCCTTTTTTTTACCTATTGTTTAGTAATTGAGAAAATGAAGGAAAATAAGCTAAGATAAAATTCTAGAGTTTTAAATGTTTCTCAACTACGTATAATATAAAAAATCAAAGTTCAAGGTTTTTGGAAATAATTCTCCAGATTAGAATGACTGTCATTGATATTTACTTATAGCTGTACAAGTAGGATTATACAAGTTACAAGGAAAGTTTTGATGCAACGGTTAAATATGATCTGTCATGATTTATTATTGCATAATATTCTTCTTGAGTTTGGCATTGATTTGACTTGATGCAATGATTTTCTATGTTCTTGTTTTTACCAGAATGAGACTGATTTTCAGGATTTATGATGGCTGAACCAATGCTCATGGTTGGTGGCAATAATGCTCAACTTAAGTTGCTGCATAGCTGATGTTGGTGCTGCTTTTGGAGGCTTAAGTAGCTACATAATTGCTGGTGTTGTTGTTGGAGGCGTGATGGATGCTTTGATTGATTTGGTATGTCATTATATAAACCCATAAATTTAGATTGATAGTATTTATTTCTCATTCAGGAGTAGGATCAAGAAAATAGCTCAGATTGTTATTTACTTTAAGATTTAACAATCAGTTGGTGCATTATTTGCAAATTTCATCCAGAATAAGAACCTTGAAGCCAAATATATCTTGGGCTAGGAAATAGTAAAAGTATGCCTGACTTAACTAAAATTTACCTTCGGTATTGACTTTCACCTTGAGTAATTTTTCGAATTTTCTTTCTCCTAAATTATTATTCCATAATAATAGCCCTTTAGTTGTTTGGATTTTTTGGCTGTTAGATGACCCTTTAGAACTAAAAGACTAAGTATGATTGAAGAATGTGGTTTGGTAGGATTTGATTTGTAAACCTATATTTCTATAAGTGGTTTGGTAGACATACTTTGAATATCACCAAATGGTTCACATCAATATCTGGTTTGTTTTCATGATTTCAAGTCAGCAAAACACGCTTATGATATCCATATCTGTTTACAATAAGAATAGGAATGTGCTTTAAGCATGAATGATTTCCTGGGGCATGTCCTATTTGTGGTGAATATATTTTTAAAGCCATATCAAATGTTGTATATACAGATGGATGTTTGAAGTGTAGCTATTGGAAATGGTTGCTGATCTTTTAGTTCTTTTTGAAGATAGTAAAATTTAGTCTGATGGGCTTATCTTAATGGGCCTGACGGATGGGCACTGTTTGGACCTTTGTAAAGATGGGCCCACGCGCTCTGAAGGCCCATCGCACAGACATGGTAAGGGCCCATGATCCGAAATCTCTATTTGCCTAGAAAAGCCCTAAGATCCAATAAGGGAAATTGTATCAAAGTCCCACATTGGAAAGATCTGGAGGTTAAGAAGAAAAGCAACTCTCTACCACTATAAAAAGGAGTAATATTCACGCAAATCAAGGTAAGATGATTTGACCCTCTCAAATGCCTCAAAATAACTCAAGGGACGAATTCTGACTTGACCTTCGGAGGGCTTTTGGCCGGCGCCACACCGGTGCTCTCTAAGGGTTTTTCTTCCGTTTGTTCTTGTTGTGCAGGTTCGTTGACTCGCGAGTACGGTGTGACTTATTGGTGACAATTCTCAACGTCATCAGTTGGCGCCGTCTGTGGGAAACAGAGACGTATAGTACTCCCTAGATTCCCAGACAAAAGAGTTACATGGTACTCACTCGCTCAATGGCAACCACGAATGACGTTCAGGAAGAAGCCCCTACGACGGCCCTTGAGAGACAGGTCAGGACGCTCGCCGCAGCCGTGGAGCGCCTCACCAAGCAAAACCACGACCTGCAAGAGCAGCTGAACCAAAAGAATGCCGCGGTCAATAACCAAGGAGCGGATCAAGAGGGGAACAGCGCCGAAAGGAGAAATCAGGACGGACCACAGGAGAGTAACGCCCCGAGCAAACCAGTACGACGGGACGTAAGCATCCCTTCCCCGACGGACACTGCTCCACAATCCATCATCGCGGAGATGCAGGCGATGAAGGAGCAGATGGATGTGATGATGAGCGCTCTCAAGGGGAGAGTGTCAAGTGATCTCGACGACCTTGTCAACCGGACTGACTCGCCATTCACGGCAGCCGTCAACTCCTTCCCCCTGCCAAGTAAGTTCCGTATGCCAAGTATGGATAGCTACGACAGAGTCAAGGACCCTCTAGATCACTTAGAGACCTTCAAGACCCTGATGCACCTTCAGGGAGTGGCAGACGCGATCATGTGCAGGGCCTTTCCTACAACCCTGAAGGGCGCAGCAAGGATTTGGTTCAGCCGGATAGCACCCAACTCCATCAGCACCTTCAAGGAGCTAAGCGCTCAATTTACTACGCATTTCATCGGAGGACATCGGTATAAGAAATCCACGGCTTGTTTAATGAATATCAAGCAACGGGAAGAGGAGACGTTAAGGGCCTACATATCACGCTTCAACAAAGAAGCACTCTCGATCGACGAAGCCGACGACAAGATATTGGTAGCAGCATTCACAAACGGGCTGAAGGGGGGTAAGTTTTTGTTCTCACTATACAAAAACGACCCCAAGACCATGTCGGAGGTCCTTTACAGGGCCACCAAATATATGAACGCTGAAGACGCACTGCTATCGCGAGAAGATAGACCCAAGAAAAGAGACAGACCGGAGGATTCCCGACAGGACCAGGGGCGGAAGAAAGGAAGGATGGGAGACCGAAGGGAGGACAGACGTCCAAAACCAATGAGCGGAAGGTTCGCAAATTTCACCCCGCTCAACGCACCAATTGATCAAGTCCTAATGCAGATTAAGGACGAAGGGTCCCTGACGTTCCCAGGAAAGCTGAAGAGTGACCCCAGCAAAAGGTCCAGAGACAAATATTGCCGCTTTCATCGTGACCACGGCCACGATACGGCCGATTGCTACGACTTGAAGCAGCAAATCGAAGCACTTATCCGACAAGGGAAGCTGCAGAAGTTCGTCAACAAGGGGAGAACGGATCAACCCCCACAAGAACAACACCTCCGCCGAGAAAACGAGCGACCAAGACCCCCAATTGGAGACATAAGAATGATAGTCGGAGGGACTACTGCGGCCGGATCGTCAAAGAAGGCTCGCAAAACATACCTTCGGATGGTACAGAATGTCCAGTTGACGAGCAGAGTGCCAAGGATAGCAAACGGAGAAGAACCTATTGTTGGGTTCACGGAAGAGGATGCACGGCGCCTACACCATCCACACGACGATGCCCTCGTTGTCAGCGTGCGGACGGGAGACTACAACGTGCACCGAGTGTTGATCGACAACGGCAGCTCGGCCGACATATTGTACTATCCGGCATTCCAGCAGATGAGGATTGACAGGGATCTGCTAATACCGACAGACGCCCCGCTCGTTGGTTTCGGGGGGAGTAAGGTATTCCCTCTGGGTTCGGTAACGTTACGGGTGACAGTAGGAGATTACCCCCAACAAATCACCAGGAACGTGACATTCTTGGTGGTCGATTGCTCGTCCGCCTACAATGCTATTCTTGGACGACCTACGCTCAACTCGTGGAAGGCGTCAACATCAACTTACGCCCTAATGGTCAGGTTCCCAACGGAGTATGGGATAGGAGAGCTACGCGGAAGCCAAGTTGCCGCACGAGAATGCTACGTCGCTATGATGGAGATGCAAGACCAAATCCAGGCCTTGAACATAGAAGAGCACCGAACGGTGGCAGAACCAACAGAGAAGCTGGAGGAGATAACTCTTGACAGTTCCAATCCGGACAGAACTACCAAGATCGGAACGCTTGCCAAACCAGAAATCCGTCAAGAGCTCGTAGCTTTTCTGAGGAGCAATAAGGATGTGTTCGCCTGGAGCCATGACGATATGCCGGGAATCGATCCCTCCGTCATGGTACACAAATTGAACGTATTACCCTCATTTCCACCCGTCCGACAAAAGAAGAGAGTGTTCGCAACGGAACGAGACCAAGCGATAGCGGAGGAAGTCCGCAAACTCCAAGAGGCAAGCTTTATCAGGGAAGTCTACTATCCCGATTGGCTGGCGAATGTGGTAATGGTAAAGAAAGCGAGCGGTAAATGGCGTATGTGCGTGGATTTCACGGATCTTAACAAAGCGTGCCCTAAAGATAGCTATCCCCTTCCAAGAGTCGACGTCCTAGTAGACTCGACGGCTCAACACCAATTATTAAGCTTCATGGACGCTTTCTCGGGTTATAATCAGATCTGCATGCTCGAGGCCGATCAGGAAAAGACTTCGTTCGTAACCAGCCAAGGACTATTCTGCTACAAAGTAATGCCATTCGGCCTGAAGAATGCGGGGGCAACATACCAAAGGCTAATGAACAAGATGTTCGCGAAGCAGATCGGGAGGAATGTTCAAGTCTATGTCGACGACATGCTGGTGAAGAGCCAGAAGGAGGAAGACCACCTCGAAGATCTTAAGGAGACGTTCGGTACGCTACGATCCTACAACATGAAACTCAATCCGGGAAAGTGCGCATTCGGCGTAACGGCAGGCAAATTCCTAGGCTTCATGGTATCCCAGAGAGGGATTGAGGCTAACCCGGACAAAATCCGAGCCATACTAGAAATGGCACCCCCGCGAAATGTGAAGGAGATACAAAGCCTTAACGGCAAGGTAGCGGCGTTAAATAGATTTGTGTCGAGAGCCACGGACAAGTGCCTGCCCTTTTTCCGCACATTAAAGAAATCATTCGAGTGGACGGACGAGTGTCAGCGAGCGTTCGAGGAACTAAAGGCATACCTATCCTCACCACCCCTATTGAGTCCCTCGCAACCTGGCGAAGAACTTTTCCTCTACTTGGCTGTCTCCTCTGTCGCCGTCAGCGCTGCTTTGATTAGAGAAGAAGATAATGCACAGAAACTTGTATACTACGCCAGCCGGGCGCTCCGCGGCGCCGAAGAAAGATACCAACCTATGGAGAAACTCGCTTTCGCATTGATAACGGCTGCTCGCAAGCTCAAACATTACTTTTAAGCCCACACCGTGAACGTAATGACCGACAAGCCCTTGCGAAGGGCACTGAGTAATCCTGAAGCCGCAGGTCGACTGACACTGTGGGCAATAGAATTGAGTGAGTTTGATATCAAGTACCGTCCGCGTGTGGCCATTAAAGGACAAGCCGTAGCCGACTTCATAGCGGAGTTTACGCGTGACGAGGACAAGGGGGCAGAAGAACCACTCAAGTGGAGCATCTTCACCGACGGGTCATCCAATCGGCGAATTGGAGGAGCCGGCATAGTGTTGCTGTCGCCCGAAGGGGACAAGATCGAATGTATGGTCCGTCTCGACTTTCCCATTACCAACAATGAAGCAGAGTACGAAGCAGTGGCGGCAGGACTCGACCTGGCCAAAGCCGCCGGAGCGGAAAGTGTAGCCGTTCATTGCGACTCTCAGGTCGTGACCAATCAAGTAAACGGAGAGTATGAATGTAAGGGGGAAAGGCTGAAGAGATATCTTGATCAAGTGAAAGCGAGAATCAACGGGCTAAAAGCAACGGTCGTACAAATCCCCAGAGGAGAGAATGAGCTCGCCGATCGCCTAGCCAAAGCCGCTTCAGCAGAACATGTGACGACACCGGGTAATGTACTTTCCTTTGTTCAAGTCTTCCCACTAATAGACCCCGACAATATGCAGGAGATACGCTCCGAAAGAAACTGGACTACGCAGATAACTTCATACTTGAAGGACGGGTTACTGCCACAAGAGAAGGAGGTAGCGAGGAAGCTGAAAGTCCAAGCGGCGAGATTCGTCCTGATAAAAGACGTTCTTTACAAGAGAGGATTCTCCCGCCCTTATCTAAGATGCCTCGGGGTTGAAGAGGCAGACTACGTAATGAGGGAAGTGCACGAAGGGATATGCGGGAATCACTCTGGGTCGCGGTCGTTGGTGCACAAACTGGTACGAGCTGGGTATTACTGGCCAACCATGCAGAAGGATGCCGAGTCGTACGTTAAGAGCTGCGACAAATGCCAGAGGTTCAGCAATGTTATCGGACAGCCAGCTGAGGAACTGACCCCTATGACGGCTCCATGGCCGTTCGCACAATGGGGACTGGATATCATGGGACCCTTCCCAACTGCGGTAAGGCAGCTCAAGTTCTTGGTAGTGGGTATTGACTACTTCACAAAATGGGTAGAAGCGGAAGCCTTGGCCACCATTACAGAAAAGAACGTTAGAAGTTTTGTTTGGCGGTCCATCGTATGCAGGTTTGGTATTCCTAGAGTCCTTGTCTCGGATAACGGGAGGCAGTTCGACAACAGCCACTTCCGGGATTTTTGCACACAGCTGGGAATAAAAAACCACTACTCATCACCCGCCCATCCTCAGGCCAATGGCCAGGTTGAAGTCACGAACCGATCCCTGCTAAAGATTATCAAGACTCGGCTCGAGGGGGCAAAGGGAATATGGCCCGAAGAATTACCGAGCATACTGTGGGCGTACAGGACAACGGCGAGGACTCCGACAGGTGAGACGCCATTTCGACTGACATACGGGAATGAGGCGGTCATCCCCGCAGAAGTTGGCCTCACAAGTTACAGGGTTCACAACCATGACGAAGGCAGGAACGACGAATCAATGAGGCTACAGCTGGACCTGATAGATGAGGTAAGGTCGGCAGCGGAGCAAAGGATCGCAAGATACCAGGAACGCATGGCCAGACATTACAACTCCCGGGTCCGACACAGAGACTTCCAAGTAGGAGACCTCGTACTCAGGAGGGTCATGGGTGCAGCTAGAGACCCTACACAGGGAAAGCTCGGCCCCAACTGGGAAGGACCTTACCGAGTCACGGCATGGAAAAGGAAAGGAACATACCACTTGGAGACTACGGAGGGGGAGAAGCTACCGCATCCATGGAATGCGGAGCATTTGAGGAAATACTACCAGTGATAGTAACACGGCGAACGGCAACCAATTTTCCATTTGGCTTTTTATTAACTATTTATAAGTTTTTTCTTTAACATGTGTTTCTCTTGCTACAATCCCGTCGTGCCTTTTTTAAGCCCAAGGGGGCAGGCACTTTTCCTTTACGCAATTAGATACCATTATAATCTTCTTCTACTTTGATGTCACTACAATTGTCCACGAACTTAACGAATGCTAGTTTAAAGTCCAAAAATTGGACGGATCACCAAAACGGTGAGAGTAATACAAGTCCAAAAGTGGACGGATCACCAAAACGGTGAGAATTCTACATGTCCACAAAGTCACCAAAACGGTGAGAACAGTACAAGTCCAAAAGTGGACGGATCACCCAAAACGGTGAGTAAATTCTACAAGTCCGTAAAGTGGACGGTATATGCGCCATAAAGTGGACGGATCACCAAAACGGTGAGAATTCTACATGTCCACAAAGTCACCAAAACGGTGAGAACAGTACAAGTCCAAAAGTGGACGGATCACCCAAAACGGTGAGTAAATTCTACAAGTCCGTAAAGTGGACGGTATATGCGCCATAATGTGGACGGGTAACCAAAACGGCGAATAAAATTATCCATAAAGTGGACGGATCACCAAAACGGTGAGTAGTTATGCAAGTCCACAAATTGGACGGTGTTGAGTCCACAGAGTGGACGGATCACCTAAAGCGGTGAATAATTCCACGTCCATAAAGTGGACGGACCACCAAAACGGTGAGTAGTTACACAATTCCACAAATTGGACGGTGAACTCCTCAAAGTGGACGGATCACCCAAAACGGTGAATAATTCTACATGTCTGAAAAGCGGACGGACCAACAAAACGTTTAGTAATACTACGTGTTTGTAAAATGAACGGCATAGCAAAAACGGTGAATAAATTACGAACATACACAAAGCAGACGGCTCTAAAACGCCCACAAGGTGGACGGACAACATGACGATATAAGTTAGCTTCAATAGTTTAGCTTATAAGTGGACGGATCAACATAAAAATTAAAATTCAAAATAAAAATAGACGGAGAAGATCCTTAACGGATACAGATCACGAAAAGACAATTAATGAAAAGCATTGTTCAGTACAAATGAAACTTCAACGAAACCGTCTACAAGTTATTAACAATACATAAAAAGGGAGACGGATCCTCATCAACAATTATATGGTTCACTCTGCTTTATTGGGGTCGACAACAGCGACCTCATTCGGCATAGCGGACTCTCCGTCACCCTGAGCTGCCTCTTCTCCAAAGAGATCCTCCGTATTTTCGGAGGCGGCGGGTAGAGCAGACGTCTGACCTTGATCAGTTAGTGTTATCATGGACAAGTCCAGATCTGGGTAGGCCTTCTTCACCTGACGGAGCGAATCGTCGAAGCCTTGAAGGAACGATCCTGCCAGCTCCTTCAACAAAGACTCGGAGTTGCGATATTCGCTGACGGCGTCATCCCTTGCATGACGGAGTTTTTTCTTCAGATCCTTCACCTCGTCTGCTCTAACCTTCAAGGCCTTCCCAGCCTCCTCCGTCCTCTGTTCAAGCTCTTCTCTCGTCTTCTCAGAGAGTGCAAACTTCTGCTCCATCGTGGCCTTCCACTTGTGCAGCTGGCCAAGCTCCTCTTCCGTCTGCCCAAGTTTTGACCGTACCCGTTCCAGAGCCGCTTCACGGTTGAGGCAGCGGTCCATCAAGCCCTTCATCATAACCAAGGACTGAAATAGACAAAATTAGAAGTGTCAAAAATGAAACTAGGGAGTGGACGGACATAAACTGAAGGATAAGGAAAGTTACCTGTCCGACGGCAAATAACCCCGTCTCCCCCATCACCTCCGTCGAGTGATTCCCAAGATCCTCATAGTCCTCTGCAGAAAGTATGGACGTGAGTTTCTCCAAAGCAAACTTCGAGTCCTCACGGAGAAGGGGAGGGGGCTTCTCCTCGCTGACGGGTGGAGCATGCATTAGGCCCTTACCGGCCCCTTGTTTAACTTGGGTGACGGCCTTAGGGCCCTCAGCCATCAAGCCCACCACGGGCTCCATTGACACCTTTGGCTGCTTGAGTGGACGGTCGGACTTGGGTGGCTGCTTCCTCTTACCCGATGACCCCGGCACACTGGGAACAACGATCTCACCCGTCTTCTTTTGCTCGACGGCTAGAGATTTTATCATTGCCCTTCTCTTGGCGTCGTCCATTTCTGCAATACAGGACGGATGATGATATTTTCTCAAAAATAAAATTTAAATTTCAAGGGTAAAAGTAGACGGACTCACGTTTGTGTATTCTTTCGTCGTATGCAATGGCCTCACGGGTGGGTTCTGGACCGTCACAATACCAGTGTATTGTCTTTGGATTCACTAACTTAGCCCAGGTCCTTTCCTCCGGCCTAGTTTTTCTGCAAATCTCTTCAAGGAAACTAAATTCCTCGAGGCTAATCTGCGGACGCTGTCTACCTGCAAAGACAGACGGTCAAAATACGCACATAAAAGTGTACGGATATGTAAAAAAGGACAAGTAAGACGGGTGTATACGTATTTGGTTTATTATTCCCCAAGTTGTATCGACGGGCATGTACTCCGTCTCTCCTGGACGGTTCATCCATCTGTCACCCTCCAGGAAGAAGTAGCGACTCTTCCAGTCTCTATTTGAGTCTGGGGTCTCAAAGATAATCTTCAACAGGGGACTTCGACTAGCAAAACGGTACAACCCCCTTGATCTGTCAATCTCATCTGGACGGTAACAGTGAAGAAATTCACGGACCGTCAATCTCCTTTCTCCGTCTGACCATGCACCATAAAGAATCTCCATTGCTATGAAGACCCTCCAGGCGTTCGGAGAGATCTGGGTGACGGACAGTCCCAGGTAATGTAAGAGTTCTCTATGGAGTGTAGAGAGCGGGAACCGAAGTCTAGCCTTCAACACCTGCTCGTACACTCCAACGCCCTCTACCCCGTCATAATAACATTTCTCCGACACGTAGGGGAGACGGATTGGAATGTAATCTGGTATCTGAAAATTGGTTCTAAAGGTACTGAAGTGTCTCTCCCGGATGACGGACGTGAACCTATGCACTGTCCACTCTGGTAACATGATGAACTGCCTTAGTCCATCAGCACCCACAACGGACTCCGGTGCTTTATTCCCGTCGTCAGCAGGACCCCCTATTCCAATTATCTCCACATCCTCACTTGTTGAGGACGAAGAGGATGCAGACGGACTCCTATCTTCGCCTGGACTATCTTGGTCTTTATGACCGGACGGGTATACACTCTCGTATTCCGTCACGTCACGAACCACCGATTGGTTACTTGACGCACTAGACATTTCCTACAATTAATGATGAAACCTAAGACTTGACGGGTTTAAAAACATTGACGGGTATAGTAAGCCTAACAACAATGCTTGGACGAAAATGTAACTTTAAGAAATTGAAGTAAATACTTACCACACCTGGCGCAGAACGGGTGACGGTTGTGGTAATTGGTGGTTACCGGTACTCGACGGATTGCTCTGACAAGGTTGACGGTTCTCTCCGACAGACGTTTTCTGTTTGGAAATGCGAAAATGAGAGATTGAGACGCCTCATATATATAGGAGATGCACGGAAGACGAAGCGACGCTTCGATCCTATACAACGGCCATTCAGAGATTGACACGTGGCATGCTAATAAATGCTGACAACCTGTCTGCTCGCATCAGCAGTTTGTAACCGTCGACTCGATTAAACCGTCTGAAATAGCAAGATACCCGTCATCATGTCTGACGGTTAAATCCATATGAAACCGTCGTCCTATCTGACGGTTGGATCCGTCAAACATTTTCAACCTTCTGTTTCGCGAATCCCACTCCGTCATCAAAATACCCGTCACGCCCATACATTAGAATCGTCACCCCATTGGTCCTTTGACCTAAAAGCAGACGGACCATTGGGGTGAAGGGGGCAACTGAAGATAGTAAAATTTAGTCTGATGGGCTTATCTTAATGGGCCTGACGGATGGGCACTGTTTGGACCTTTGTAAAGATGGGCCCACGCGCTCTGAAGGCCCATCGCACAGACATGGTAAGGGCCCATGATCCGAAATCTCTATTTGCCTAGAAAAGCCCTAAGATCCAATAAGGGAAATTGTATCAAAGTCCCACATTGGAAAGATCTGGAGGTTAAGAAGAAAAGCAACTCTCTACCACTATAAAAAGGAGTAATATTCACGCAAATCAAGGTAAGATGATTTGACCCTCTCAAACGCCTCAAAATAACTCAAGGGACGAATTCTGACTTGACCTTCGGAGGGCTTTTGGCCGGCGCCACACCGGTGCTCTCTAAGGGTTTTTCTTCCGTTTGTTCTTGTTGTGCAGGTTCGTTGACTCGCGAGTACGGTGTGACTTATTGGTGACAATTCTCAACGTCATCACTTTTAATAGTGATGATCTTTGTGTTTCGTTTGATTGAACAGGGATAGCCAAAGAAATTTTTGCGGATTCTTTTCCAAATTTTTTTGAAACATAGTGATGCAGGTAATTTTGGAATAATTACTAGCAAAAATGTTTTGTCTTTGTTATGGAACAGTTTTGTTAATACAAAATTCTTTTCTTTTATTTCTTATAAAATGTTCATGAATATTCTTTCAGCGGATTTATAAAGACCAATGGACTTAAATGACTTCATAAGTCATCTATTCAAGATGTCAACTGTGGTAAATATATATTCATCGTCTCTCTTTTTTTCAATCTTTTAATTTAGGCATTATTATTTGGTATGTTTTTTCAATTAGTGGCATTGATGTCAAGCTTAAGATGATGTCAAGCTTATGATGATGAGTGGGTGGTAAATACAACAAATTCAAGCCTAAATCTTGGCATCTTAGATAGTGTTCTTTTAGCCTTTTCTTTAGTTAGCTTTACATACAAATTAGATTTTTAAAATTTTTGCTATTATTTTTTCTCTGAACTAATGAGCATATCTTTTATGTTGTTTTTATTTAGATATAATGTATGCGAAGATCTTGAACATAACAAATTATAATTGAACTAAACGATCTCTTACACCTATCTCCATTCAATTTAGGAGATACTATTGGTACAATTTATTCTTTTATGTTGTATTGTATTTAGTAGAATTTCATGGACAATGATTGTGAATTGATATTGTATGTGTAGTATCTAATAGTGATTTTTTAAATTATATAATTAATAGCACTGTAATGAGAAACTTGGTATAACTAATATCGTGAAAATTGCAAGGAAAAACCTTTTTAGTACCTACAAATGTCTTGGGCGAACTAATATTTTATATGTTTAATAACTCAAATTAACATCAATAGTGTCACTATAATTCACCATTCTCGTGCGTAAGTATGGGTTACATACTAGTTTTAATAAGATTACAAGTTTTTTGTGAATATAGGATTACAAAATACTTGTAATCTTATATCTATTTATTTATTTGATTTGTTCGAGTTATTTGTATTTTTTTTTATGCAAATTTTAACAAATCTCTTGTTTGATTAATTTTTTTTATACCCTTCATACTTGCAAAAATTTAGAACAATTAGAGATTAATAAGTATCTAATCTATTAAAATATTTAGATTTCAATTTTTTTGTATCTTAAAATTATACCCAAAATATGCATTTATTGATAGAATAACCATAATATCCAATTAAAACAAAATTAAACATGCTTGTTAGAATGATGAAAATGTGTAATCTAATAGTTGGATTTCACATACATTTTAATTGAAAATTATTTTATTTGTTTGAATTTGAAATATTATGGGAAATACTGAAAATATTAAAGAAACTTTTGGAAAATTGAAGCCTTCTCTTATTTTGTTATTCTTTTTGTAGAAAAATAAAATGGCTGCTTTTATAAAAAAATCAATACTTAAACTCAATAAATACCAAATAAAAGAAGAAATAACTAAAAGGAAAAACACTATTCTAGCGGTATTTTTTTTTTTTTTTTGGGTACTAAAAACTAAATTATTTTCAGGGTTCCCTTTTTTTCAAAGGCTACCAAGTTAGTTAGTCTTTTTATTTTTTATTTTTTCAGGAGTTAACTCTTGTATTTTTGGGGAATCACTCTAAATTTGGGGTGTCTAATATTTAAAAATACATGATAATTTTAAAAAAAATAAGGGGACCCTTTATTGTGTTAGATAGATGGTAATTTTTAGAAAAATATTAAGGATAAAATGAAAAAAAATAAAAAACCCCCCAACCTGTCCCACTTGAAATCGAGGAAGTGACACAAAAGCTTTGGAGGGGTAAGATAGATACATAGTTAGTAATATATAGTAGGGGTGTCCACGGGTCAGTCCGGGTCGAGTTTGTGCCAAACTCGAGACCGACTCGATAGAATCGGGTTGAGAAAATCTTGACTCGCCACCGACCGGTAAGGGAATCGGATCGACGCGGTCGGTTCAATCGGAACTGTCCACGGTGAAAAATTGAGCCAAAATAGTTGATTTCAAGCGAAAAAACGCCAAATTCGACAGAGATCTAACCGGATTTGGTGAAATCTCGCTAGATCCGGTGAGATTTCACTAGATTTGGACGAAATATCACTAGATCTACTTGATAAGTCGCTGAAATATGAAAGTTTGTTGTCGGAATTTGGAAATTTGAGGCCGGAATCTAGAAAATCTCGCCAGATTCTGGAAATTTCTGTCGAAATCTGGAAATTTTTTGTAGAAATTCTTAGTACATCGGTCAGATCGGGTTTTTTCGGGTTTTGGGGAGGAAAACCGAGACCGACCTGCCGGAGTCGGTTTTTGGAACAAATGACCCGCCGCCGACCGGTGACTTGATCGGGTGGGCCGGTTTTCGGGTCGGATCCAGTCGAAACCTTCATGTGGGTCGGGTCGTCGGATTGGATGGACAGCCCTAATATATAGTATGAAATATGTTTGCGCTTCATTTCAATCAAAATTTAAACAATCTTTGTACAAAAAAAAAGAAGTAAAAAATGGGAAAAGAAAAAATCATGTCGTGTGTCACAGGGTCAATTTTTTCACTCAAATTTTCTGTCTATGATGACCCTAAGTCCCTGACTTAGTCTCAGCCAACACCATACACACACACTGCAGTAATACTTAGAACAGATTATATAGAGACATTTTAAACACAAAGCACACACAATATTTACTTGAAACCCACCCCCAACCTTTATTACTTAAATCTCAAGTACAAAGGAAACTCTTTTACAAGCCTAGAGAATTACACAAAATTTTCCCAAGATCAAAATACACTTTGTTGTTGACACCCCCAACAACCTTAAGGTTAAATACATAAAATTAACTGTTACGGCAATTACTGCCTAGTAACTACCTAGGTTTTGGACAATCTGCCACTTGTGTTCTGACTTAGGACACCCTCAACTAATGCTGTCTTGGCCCGTTCTCCACGTTTCCAGCCCTTACACAGCAGGTTTGATCATTAGGAAAGCTAGGAACTGCTTGGTAATTGTCATTGCACATGCTTCACATGCACAGCCCATGTCTTAGCAGATCATAAGGCCTCTGCCCATCCTCCAGCAACCCACACAACATGTTCCCACATGTTTTGGGAGGCTTGGCCCCATGTTCAAGGCCTCCCATCAGTACAATAGTCCACACAGCATGCCCACATACAACACACAAAGTAACTGCCATCAGCTCACTAGCACTTGTCCATGCATTTAGCCAACCCAAATTAGCCCAATGCCTTGCACATAGCATTCAATCATTATAGCAGCCCAGCCCTACCTTGCACACCAGCCACTAAGCCCACACATAAAGAACCAACAATTAAGCCACCAATACCATGTACCACCACATAAAGTCAGCACCACCTACTGCTGTCCATCATCAAAACCATATCTGCCCACCATGGCTTTTCTCTGCCATGGCCTTGAGGCATCATATGGAGCAAGGTGCCTCCACATGCTGCCCTTCATCACTGCTCATCGATTCAACTTAATTAAGGAGACTAGGCAGGTTCCCCTCAAAGAGCCTTTAGGAGCGTCACTAGTCAGGCATGAGGAGCCATGAGTGTGTTGAGAAAACATGAAGCCAAATGATTGGCCCAATGTAGCCCAAGCACCCTCATTCCTCATGCTATCATCAGCAACAAGTAAAGCTCCTAACAAACCACCCCCACCAGAAGAAGTTGACATCCTTGTCGATAGGGTATCTTCAAATGCCTTCACTTCCTTTTTGAACTACCATAAAGTCGATGCTTTCACCTAACTTGCTTCTATATTAGCTGCCCCTTTCCACTTTACTAAGTAATAAGTTATCATGTTTCCACCCTTTCGATAACCTATTCCCTTCTTGTCAAGAATTATGTCCACTCCACAGTTAAACTGCACCATGACAGTAGGTGGGGCATGCCTTGCCTCATTCCTTGCAGGATCTTGCTCATCCCCATGATAAGGCTTTAGAAAACTCACATGAACTGTGGGGTGAATCTGCAACCTTTCAGGCAATTTCAACTTGTAAGCAACAACATCAACTCTCTTCACAATTTCAAAGGGACTATCATACTTTGGAATTAAGCCTCGGTGCACACTCTCACTTCTAAACTTTCTCCAAATCTGTGGAGTTAGTTTCAACAACACTTTATCCCCAACTTGGAACTCAAGAGACCTCCTCCCTTTATCAGCATACTTTTTCATTCTCCGCTGTGCTTTCAACAAACTATCTTGTGCTTCCTGCATCAATTCTTGTTTAGCAATAGCAAATCTGTATGCTGCAGGACACCTGCCCCCTGAACGCTGCTTTACAATCTCATGAGGTGTTAGGGGATGCTACCCCATTGCCAACTCGAATGGACTCATTTCCATTGAAGAAGACTTATGCAGATTATAAGCAAACTGTGCTGAATCCAACAAGTCCAGCCAGTTTTTCTGACTTGCAGTCACATAGTGCCTCAAGTAATCTTCTAACACAGCATTGATCCTCTCGGTCTGACCATCTGTTTGTGGGTGATTAGCAGTAGAGAACTTTAACTGTGAACCTAGCAACCCAAACAAAACTGTCCAAAACCGACCAATGAAACGAGAGTCTCTATCACTCACAATATCTTCAAGCAAACCAAAGTACTTCACCACATTTTTGTAAAACAGATCAGCAGCTATCTCTGTTGTGCAAGTACTTGGTGCAACCATAAACACTGCATACTTTGAAAATTGATCAACCAATACAAAAACTAAACCCATTCCCTTCACTTTAGGCATACCAGTAATGAAATCCATCGAAACAGAAATCCATGGACTTTCCAGTATAGGAAGAGGTTGTAGCAAACTAGCTTCCTTTTGTGTTAATCCCTTATCTTGTTGACAAACTAGACAAGTCTTAACATATAACTCAATGTCTAACTCCATCTTAGGCCAATAATAAGAATGGGACAGTAAAGCATACATTCTTTCCTTACCCCGATGTCCTGCCCATTGTGGATCATAAGTCTCTTTCAACAACTCTCTATGAATCTTCCCACTAGGAACAAACAGCTTACCACCCTTTGCATACAACAACCCATCTTCAAGCCAGTAAGGATGCACTAGGCTTGCAGTCACATCTTGCACCAATTTCTAGTAAGTGGCATCAAGCTTGGAACTTTCCTTGATCCTTTCCACAAAATCTGACTCAGCTCTAGTCAAGGCAGCAACATACTCTTGCACTTGTTTGCAGCTAAGTGCATCTGCTGCTTGGTTATACTTGCCAGGCTTATACTTCCACACAAAATCATACTCTTACAGCAACTCTTGCCACCTAGCTTGCTTAGGAGACAGCTTCTTCTGTGTGTTGAAGAAGGTATTGGCCACATTATCAATCCTCACCATAAACTTGGGCCCTAACATATACACTCTCCATGCTAGCAAACAATGAATCATAGTAATTGTTTCCTTCTCATGTAGTAAACATTTCTATTCTACTTTATTCAGCTTCCTACTTTCATAGGCAACTGGATGTTTCTCTTGCACCAGCACACCACCAATTGATTTGTCAGAAGCATCAGTATGGACTTCAAATGGCAACTCGAAATCTGGCAGACGCAGCACCGGCTCACTCAATATAGTAGCTTTGAGCTTCTCAAAAGCTTCTTAGCATGCATCTGTCCACACCCATTTCTTGTCCCTTTTCAATAAATCCGTAAAAGGAGCAACCTTTTTGGAATATCCTTGAATAAGCTTCCTATAATAGTTAGCCAATCCAAGGAAAGACCGCAACTCAGCAACTTTGCTTGGTGAAGGCCAATCAAAGATAGCCTACACCTTCCTCTCATCCATCTTCACAAGACCTTTGCTGACCTTATGCCCTGGAAACACAATCTCTTGCTAGCCAAACTCACACTTCTCTTTCTTGACATACAATTGATGTTCCCTCAATTTGGACGGCACCTTCCTAAGGTGTTCCAAGTGATCCTCCAAGGACTCACTATATACCACTATGTCATCTAAGTAAACCACAACAAAACGATCTACAAACTCATAGAATACATCATTCATCAAATTTCAAAATGTAGCAGGGGCATTTGTTAAACCAAAAGGCAGAACTAGAAATTCATAAGAACCATACCGAGTTACGCAAGTTGTCTTTGGTTCATCCCCTTCAACAATCCTCACTTGCCAATAACCTAATCTCAAGTCTAGCTTGGTGAAGTAAGTGGCTTTGCATAGTTTGTCAAACAAGTCTTGAATCAAAGGAATCGGGTACTTGTTCTTCATCGTTACTTTGGTCAAGGCTTTATAGTCCACACACATACACAGTGATCCATCTTGCTTCTTTTGGAACAGGACAGGGGCATCATAAGAGGCTTTGGAGGGTTGAATGTAGCCCACATCGAGCAATTCAATCAATTGCTTTCTCATTTCAGCCAATTCCATAGGGGACATTCTATACGAAGCCTTTGCAGAAGGCTTTGAACTAGGAACTAACTCAATCTTGTGATCAACAGCACGCCTTAGTGGAAGGGTCTTAGGCAATTCTAGAGGCATCACATCAACAAATTCCTCCAATAGTCCAGCAATAGCATCTGGAACTTCAACAAATTTGTCCTACTTGACTTCAATCATTGCAGCCAAGTAAGTCATCTCCCCCTTCTTCAGCCTATGCTCAACTTGCATGGCTGACACCATTGGCTCTTTCCCTTTACTTAACTTGATATTTCCTATCAAACTCTTAGTAGGAACATAGCATGGCTGCATCTCATCAAAAATCAACATCACACCAATGAATAGCAGCAAGGTAGCCTTGGCAACCACAAAGAACTCATCACCCAAAATTACATCAAAGTCATCCAACTTCATAATTAAGAAATTCACCTTTCTTGTCCACTCACCAACCTTGAACCTCACATCGAAAGCAATTCTCAAAACTGGTTTTGCTTTAGAGTTTACTGCCTTGATCTTACTTGGACACTTGCTTACTTTCAGACCAAGCTATTGGACCATATGTTCATCAACAAAATTGTGGGTAGCACCAATGTCATGCATTGCTTCAGCCCCATTCCCATTCATCTCCACTTGCACATAGGACAGCCCCTTAGAATTACCTCATGTACTAAGTGCATTCAGCAAGGTTCACCTTACTAGGAACTTCTTCATCGAACTGCCCCCTCTCATCTTCAGTAACTATTGCATTAAGCTTCTCACGCTTGAAGTAGTCTCTTGCTCGATGAGGGCCATTGCATATGAAGCAGCTTGCATTCAATTTGGGTTGTTCTTTGCTTTTTTGAGAGGTAGAACTCTCTCATTTGCTCTTGTTACCCCAATTTTTCTTCTGCTTATCCATGTTCTTCTTGCCATCTTTCTTCTACTTGTCTTGCCTCTGTCCTTGGATTTATGTTTCTCATCATCCCCACTAGACTTAGTGTACTTGTAGTCCACTAAGGCATCTACAGCAGACATAGTAGCAGGCAAATCATGAACTACCTACCTCTTTAACTCCAACTATGCCCAAGGTTGCAAGCCAGACATGAAATTGAATAGTGTATCTTCCTCCGACATGTTCTTGATATCCAGCATCAAAGAACTGTAGGTCTTGACATATTCTCTCACTATACTAGTGTGCTTCAATTTCTTTAAAGAGTCTCTTGCAACCCATGCAATGTTGGTAGGCAAGAACTGCTCCTTCAACTCTTTCTTTAAGGCTTCCCATGAGTCAATTTTCCCTCTACCAACATCTACATCATCTTCCACATGAGTTCTCCACCATAACTTGGCATCCCCTGAAAGATACATGCTAGTAATGTTTACCATCTCTTAATCCGACACCCTTGCAGCCTTGAAGTACTGCTCCATATCCCAAAGGAAATTCTCCAAATCCTTGGCACTCCTAGCACCATTAAAGGGTTTTGGTTCAAGCACCTTCACTTTGGTGGCCACTTCCCCCCTCCCTAGGCAGGCCATGACTTGCCCTCTTTGTCAAGGCAATTTCTGTCTCAATTTGGCTTTAGGCCTCTCTTGCTGCACTGTCCTAGACATCCAATGCAGCAACCAACTCTTCAACAAGAATTAGTACAACATCCATCTATTCAGAAATCTCATTCCGCATTACAGAAGTTTCTGCAGACAATGCATCCAATCTATCACACACAGAAAGTTGTTCTCCCTTTGTAGGAACTCTAAGTTCTCCAAGACTGTCACCCTTGTCTTTGTGTCCAAAGACATTGCAGCCAGGCTCTAATACCAATTGTCACAGGGTCAATTTTTTCACTCAAATTTTCTGCCTGTGATGGCCCTAAGTCCTTGACTTAGTCTCAGCCAACACCACACACACACATACTGCAGTAATACTTAGAACAGATTATATAAGGATGTTTTAAACACACAACTCACACAATATTTACAGGGAACTCACCCCCAACCTTTATTACTTAATTTCAAGTACAAAGAAAACCCTTTTACAATCCTAAAGAATTATACAGAATTTTCCTAAGGCCAAAATACACTCTACTGTTGACACCCTAATAGCCTTCGGGTTAAATACATAGAATTAACTGCTATGGCAGTTACTGCCTAGGTCTTGGACAATCTGCCACTTGTGTTTTGACTTAGGGCACCCTCAAATAATGCTATCTTAGCCTGCTTTCCATGTTTCCAGCCCCTACACAACAGGTCTGATCATCAGGAAAGCCAGGAACTACTTGGTAACTGCTTGGTAACTGCCACTACACATGCATAGCCCATGTCTCAACAGATCATAAGGCCACTGCCCATCCTCCAGCAGCCCACACAACATGTTCTCACACGTTTTGGGAGGCTTGGCCCATGTTCAAGGCCTCACATCAGCACTACAGCCCACATAGCATGCCCATACACAGCACACAAAGTAACTGCCATCAGCCCACTAGCACTTGTCCATGCATTCGTCCAGCCCAAACTAGCCCCAATACCTTGCACACAACATTCAATCATCACAGCAGCCCAGCCCTGTCTTGCACATCAGCCACCAAGCTCACACACAAGGAACCAACAACTAAGCCACCAATGTTATGCACCACCACATAGGGTCATCACCACCTGCTGCTGTCCATCATCAAAACCATCTCTGCCTACCATGGCTCTCCCCTGCCACGGCCTTGGGGCATCATGTGGAGCAACGTGCCCCACATGTTGCCCCTCATCACTGCTCATCGATCTAACTCGATTAAGGAGACTAGGCAGGTCCCCCTCAAAGAGCCCTTAGGAGCATCACTAGTTAGGCATGAGGAGCCATGAGTGTGTTGAGAAAACATGAAGCCAAATGATTGGCCCAATGTTGCCCAAGCACCCTCATTCCTCATGCTATCATCAGCAACAAGTAAAGCTCCTAACAAACCACCCCCACCAGAAGAAGCTAACATCCTCCTCAATAGGTATCTTCAAAATAGAATATCTATTATGTGGTATGTCAAAATAGAAAAAATAACTTTTTGAGGTTTTGATTGAATTTTCTTCTCTAGAATGTTTGAAATTCATTCTTGGAGAAGGCTGAAACAATAGGAGCTGAACCCAGTTAAGAAAAGTATTGTAGGCTTTAAAAAACTTGGATTCTTTTGAATGTTTCCAGTGCATGATCGTGTTGTGGTTTCCCGTTTTCATTGAATAAAACTTCTTTCTTATTGTTTTCACTGGGTTTTGCTTCTACTAAACAAAAGTTTCTCATGGTAAGTTCTTATGACAAAAACAAACAAACAAAATTGCACAGGAAAAAGATTAACTCATGTCGCAATAATTTTCCCGATTGTTTTGCTTACTACTTTGGCGACTTCTGCGAATGTGAAAGACTGAAAATAGAGCAATTGGAAATAGATTTCGTATATCAATAACTAAATAAAATCAGTGAGCTTTTTATCTCCAACCGGACAGTGAATGCGTTTATGGGGAAGGAAGGGACATATGTTCAAGGGTCATGTGCATTGATCATGTGTGATGGGAATGACGAGATCACATTACCCTGACGAGATCAACATTAGTGACGAGGTAAACCTTGACGACAAATGAGTCATCACCGACGAAGAAAAGAAAAACATTCAATGGTGCTAGCAGATAACCTGGGCAGTTACGAAACCAGCAAAGTAGACCGTTGGAGCCTAATAAAAGCCCCATAATTGGGCTGAAGGCATTACAAGAGAAAGGCATTAGCACCCCAACGGCTAGCAGTCAAGCTCACATATATAAAGTCCTCACATTGGCAGCATGAGGTACACATACACTAAGACTCTCTAAAAATACCTATTACTTTCTAGTTCTGTGAATTGCTTTATTGTTCTAACTTTGGCATCGGAGACGCTGTGGCAGGCACCACACCGGTGACCCCTTTCTTAAAGATAATCAGGTGCTGACAGGAAGTTCCATCTGCCTACTACGACTGACGAGTTTGCACCTCATCAATTTGGCGTCGTCTGTGGGAAACGATATTTTCAGATTCATATTTGAGAACATAGTTTCCGTCAACCCTCTACATTCAAATGGAATCCAACCCAGACTCAGCAGCCTTGGCCCAGCAAATCCAGGCCCTTGCAGCCACCATTAAAGAACTCACCAAACAGAACCAGGAAATGAAGCTACGGCTCTAGCAAGTCTAACAAGCTCAACAGGAAGAGAACCGGTCCAAAGGTAACTTGGAGGAAGAAGGGGATAGTCAATGGAGAGGAACCCCTCATAGACCAACTACTCCGGACGAGCAAAACTCGGACCTCCTTCGAGAAATGAGGAAGGAAATGGACGAGCTGAGGAGCACCATTAAAGAAAAGACGGACCGAAGCGTGGACAAAATGGTAAGGGCTACGGATTCACCCTTCACCGCCGCGGTACTAGAATGCCCTGTGCCGTCAAAATTTCACTTACCTCAGCTTGAGCCGTTCGATGGACTAAAAGACCCTCAGGATCACCTTAATACCTTCAAGACGACTCTGGGACTTCAGCAACCACCTGACGAGATACTGTGCCGTTCCTTCCCAACGACTCTCAAAGGAGCTGCAAGAGAATGATTTACTAAGTTGCCAAACTCGTCCATAGACAACTTCGATCAGCTGAGTAGTGCCTTCTTGCGTCACTTCATAGGAGGGCAATGCCCAAGGAGGCCAATAGACTACTTACTCACTATAAAACAGGGGGAGAAGGAAACCCTGAGATCATATGCCAAACGATTCACCCGGGAAACCCTGGAGGTGGACGAAGCTGATGACAAAGTGCAGCTAACGACCTTCAAAGCAGGGCTGAGGTCCAAAGACCTCGTGGCCTCTCTCGCGAAGAACCCCCCAAAGACGATGGCAGAGATGCTCCTGAAGGCACAAAAATGCATGAATGCGGAAGATGCTCTAGCTGCCATAAAATATACCGAGAAGCCAGGAGACAAGGCCAAGAGGGAAGACGACCGTAGGGGGCAAAAGAGAGATCGACCAGACCGTCGGAACAATGACGGGAACAGGAGGAAGGATGATAAAAGTCCTCGGACGGTAAGATTTACTCCCCTGGTTATGCCTATTGACAAAATTTTCACGCAGATCAAGGACGAGCATTATCTCAAATGGCCCAGGCCATTACACTCATCCCCCAATGTCCGGGACAAGAACAAGTATTTTCGGTTCCATAGAGACCACGGCCACCATACAAAGGATTGCAGAGATCTAAAGGAGCAAATAGAGGAGTTAATATGGAAAGGGAAGTTACAGATGTAAAGAAAGGAGAATATGGTAAGTTCAGGGACGACAATAAAACCCAGCATGAAGCCTTCTCTCGGGATGACGACCATACGTCCCAGCCTCCACACAAGGTGATCAGGGAGATAAACACAATCACAGGAGGACCATTCTCAGGAGGATCGTTCAGATCACTCAAAAAGGCATACCAGAGACAGGTGAACAGCGTCCACGCTGTACCTCCGTCAAAGCATCGACGAACATACCAGGAAATGTCTTTCAGCGAAGGAGATGCTGCGGGAGTGAAGCAGCCCCACAATGATCCCCTGGTCATAATGCTGAATATAGAAGGGTTTAATACCAAAAGAATCCTCGTTGATAACGGAAGCTCCGCGAACATCATTTACTTCCCAGCCTTTCAGCAGTTGAGATTAGATCCAAAAAGGCTTCACCCTTTTGACTCTCCACTCGTCAGTTTCAGCGGAGACAGGGTCTACCCCAGAGGCATAGTGACGTTGACGGTGACCGTAGGGACCTATCCAGTACAATTGACAAAACAAGTAGACTTCCTGGTGGTAGATTGTCCCTCATCCTACAATGTCATCATTGGGAGACCCACCCTCAACAAATGGAGGGCGACGACGTCAACCTACTGTTTGAAGGTGAAATTCCCGACCAATAATGGCATTGGTGAAGTGAAGGGTGATCAAGTCCTGGCAAGAGAATGCTATCAAGCTGTCCTAGCTGGAAAAGAGAACCACACGTGGATGATTGAAGAAAAAGAGGAAGACGGGATAGAGGCCTTGGAAACAGTGGAATTGGTAGAAGGAAATGCGAACAAGACGACCAAGATAAGGACGACGCTGAGCCCCGAGATGAGGACAAGACTTATAAGGTTCCTAAAAGAGAATCTAGATGTCTTTGCATGGAGTTACGAGGACATGCCGGGCATATCTCCAGAAGTCATCCAGCACAGGCTGAATGTGGACCCAGAACGGAAGCCCGTCCAGCAACGACGGAGAACCTTCGCTTCAGAACGAGATCAAGCAGTTGCAGAGGAAGTTAACAAACTCTTGACAGCTGGATTCATCCGGGAAGTGTATTATCCTGAATGGCTTGCCAATGTCGTCCTGGTCAAAAAAGCGAACGGAAAATGGAGGATGTGCGTAGACTTCACTGACCTAAACAAGGCATGCCCAAAAGACAGCTTCCCTCTACCAAGAATAGACCAGCTCGTAGACTCCATAGCCGGGCATAAGTTACTGACGTTCATGGTCGCCTTCTCAGGGTATAACCAGATAAAAATGGCTGAAGAAGACCAGGAGAAGACCGCCTTCATCACAAGTCAAGGACTTTACTGTTACAAGATAATGCCTTTTGGGTTGAAAAATGCTGGAGCTACGTATCAGAGGCTCGTGAACAAAATGTTCAGCCAGCAGATTGGCAAAAACATGGAAGTGTACGTGGACGATATGCTCATCAAGAGCAAAGAAGAGCTTGCACATCTGGACGACTTGAAGGAAACTTTTACAACCCTCAAAAAACACCAGATGAGGTTGAATCCAAGTAAGTGCGTTTTTGGGGTAGCCTCGGGGAAGTTCTTGGGATTCATGGTGTCCTAGAGAAGAATAGAAGCAAACCCAGAGAAAGTACGAGCTATCATCGACATGGCCTCACCCAAAACCGTCAAGGACGTTCAAAAACTCACAGGAAGGATAGCGGCTTTAAACAGGTTCGTCTCTAGGGCTACAGACAAATGCCTCCCCTTTTTCAAAACCTTGAAGCAGGCTTTTGCCTTGACCGACGAGTGCGAAGTAGCATTCCAAGAGCTAAAGCACTACCTAAGCAGCACACCTCTCCTAAGCCTGTCCAAAGAAGGAGAAAACTTATACTTATACCTGGCAGTGTCAGCCTCGGCAGTAAATGCAGCTTTGATTAGAGAAGAAGGTAAGAAGCAACTCCCATTTTACTACGTCAGCCAAGCTTTCCAAGGAGCTGAGTCCAGATACCCAAGGATCGAAAAGATTGCGTTTGCACTAATAGTGGCCTTGTGCAAGCTCAGGCAATATTTCCAGTCAAATCCTATTCTCGTAATGACGGACCAACCAATCAAGAAAATCAATGAACAAGCCAGAAGCAGCAGGGAGAATGGTCCAGTGGGCAATTGAACTTAGTCAATTTGACATCGAGTACCATCCAAGAACAGCGATCAAGGCACAAGCTCTGGCGGACTTCATCGCAGAATTCACTCTCCCTGACGAAGATAGGATTACTGACGAAGTAGATAAATTAATAATACAGACTGATGGTTCGTCAGCCCAAAAGAAGGGGGGAGTAGGGGTCATCATAACCACCCCTGACGGAGAAGTGCTGAAATATGGGGTCCAACTAAAGTTCCCAGCCACCAACAACGAAGCTGAATACGAAGGAATACTGACGGGACTGAGGCTTGGGAAAGCTCTTGGTGCCAAAAATTTGTTGATCCAGAGTGATTCAAAGCTAGTGGTCGGACAGATCAAGGGAGAATACGAGGCAAAGGAAGAAAGGATGCAGAAGTACCTCAAGCTGGCGAGACAACTAACTCAGGAATTCGATACAGTGGAGTTCATACAAATCCCAAGAAGTCAGAATATGGGGGCTGACGAAGTGTCAAAGCTAGCGTCATCAGAAGAAAGGGGGACTAGCACGGACTTGACGATGGAGGTCCAGAAACACCCTAGTATCGAGGAAGTTGCAACGTTCATCATCCAGAGCACTGATACCTGGATGACGCCCATAATGTCCTTCCTCCAGGACGGGCTCCTACCTCAAAACACAGAAGAAGCCAGAAAGATCAAGAAGAGAGCAGCCAGGTTCACGATCCTGAATGACGTCTTGTACAAGAGAGGCTTCTCTATGCCTTACTTGAAGTGCGTCGACGAGGAAGAGGCCAAATACATCTTGGAGGAAGTACACGGAGGAATTTGTGGCGACCATGCCGACTCCAAATCCCTGGTAAACAAGGTGGTAAGAGCAGGGTATTTTTGGCCAACCATGCAGGTGGACGCTGCTGAGATCGTCAGGAGGTGCGACAAATGCCAGCGATACAGGAATGTGCAACGGCTTCCAGCAGAGAAAATGACGACTATAGCTTCCCCATGGCCATTCGCACAATGGGGAATCGATATCATCGGTCCTTTGCCCCAAGGTAAAGGTCAGGTAAAATTCCTTCTTGTTGCTATTGACTATTTCACAAAATGGGTTGAAGTAGAGGCCCTAGCAATGATCACTGAGGCTCAGATCCGGAGCTTTGTGTGGAAGAATATAATCTGCAGGTTCGGGATTCCCTCGACGATCATATCAGACAATGGAAGGCAGTTCGACAGTCAAGGCTTCAGGGAATTCTACTCAAACCTTGGGATCAAGAACCAGTTCCCATCCCCAGGGCATCCTCAGGCAAACGGGCAAACAGAAGTGACGAACCGGACACTGCTCAAGACTATCAAGACCAGACTGGACGATACGAAAGGTGCCTGGTCGGAAGAACTACCAAATGTCCTGTGGGCTTACAGAACCACCGCTAGAACCCCAACAGGAGAAACCCCCTTCAGGCTTACCTATGGCACAGAAGCAGTAATCCCAGTCGAAGTAGGGGTCACAAGCATCAGGCGTGGAACTTTCAACAAAGAGATCAATGACGACGAACTGCGACTCAACCTGGATTGTCTGGACGAAGTAAGAGACAACGCATCCAGCAAGATGACAAAGTATCAAAAAAAGATGGCCGAATACTACGACAAAAGGGTCAAACTGAGACGACTGGACATAGGTGACCTCGTCCTACGCAGGACCACCATGGCAACTAAAGACCCTACCCAGGGAAAGCTGGGTCCTACGTGGGAAGGTCCCTACCGAGTCATTCACTACTCAAGACAAGGAAGTTATCACCTGGAAACCATGGACAGACAAAGGCTCCCTCGGCCATGGAACATTGAGCATTTAAAAAAGTACCACTAGTAGATGGAATAGACAAATACAGTTACTCTTGAATTCAATAAAAAATTTATCCTTTGATGCCTTTATGCAAATGGGTCCAGTCAATTGTAAGTCAAACTAACGTAACAAGAGCCCGCCTTGACGGACGCAAGTTACAGACGATAACGCCAATGAGTATGAGATAAACTAAAGTAACAAGATTCCGCCTTGACGGATGTAAGTTACTGGCGACCCTCATAACGGGTACAAAGTAAAAATGGCTAAGTGATAAGATTCCACTGAGACGGATGTAAATCACTGACGAAGCCCTAAGTGACGAGATTCCTTAATCGGATGTAAGTCACCAAAATAAAAATGGCTAAGTGATAAGATTCCACTAAGACGGATGTAAATCACTGACGAAGCCCTAAGTGACGAGATTCCTTAATCGGATGTAAGTCACCAAAATAAAAATGGCTAAGTGATAAGATTCCGCTGAGACGGATGTAAATCACTAACGAAGCCCTAAGTGACGAGATTCCTTAATCAGATGTAAGTCACCAAAATAAAAATGGCTAAGTGATAAGATTCCACTGAGACGAATGTAAATCACTGACGAAGCCCTAAATGACGAGATTCCTTAATCGGATGTAAGTCACCAAAATAAAAATGGCTAAGTGATAAGATTCCACTGAGACGGATGTAAATCACTGACGAAGCCCTAAGTGACGAGATTCCTTAATCGGATGTAAGTCACCAAAATAAAAATGGCTAAGTGATAAGATTCCGCTGAGACGGATGTAAATCACTGACGAAGCCCTAAGTGACAAGATTCCTTAATCGGATGTAAGTCACCAAAATAAAAATGGCTAAGTGATAAGATTCTGCTGAGACGGATGTAAATCACTGACGAATCCCTAAGTGACGAGATTCCTCAATCGGATGTAAGTCAGCAAAAAAAAAATAGCTAAGTGATAAGATTCCGCCAAGACAGATGTAAATCACTGACGGAGGCACACAAAACGTGCTGAAAATGTAGACGTAATCCTAAAGTCTACGCGAATGGCGGGGTCCCACTCAATGAACTAAGGATACTGACGAACCCGCAAGTAAAATTGCAAGGAGAAAAAGAAGAAGGATAAAGAGTGACGAGCAAATCTCAGGTAGAAAAATTTGCTCCAATTACCAGCTAAGTATAAGGTACGCTAAGAAGTTTTGTGCTAAATCACAAATATGTGCATAGTCATAGACAGTAGCATAACCACAAAAGCAAGTAAGCATTAAATCATAGAAAAGCCCAAAAACATAGGGCAATTATCTTTGTTCTTCCTACAGACCCATAAAACGAAGGGCCAAAAGATATTGTTCTAAAAATAGAAATAAAAACAAAAAGAAAAAAAAAATGTACATCTCCAAAAAAGGGCCTAAAACACAACGGGCAGATATAAATGATAAAATCTTCTAAGTATCAGGTCCGGGGGTCTGGAGCGTCAGTAATAGGATCGTCAGCAGCAGGAACGTTCTCAGCAATAGGAGCGTCGTCAGCAGCAGGGGCATCACCGTCAGGAACAGAAGACTGGGCAGGCTCGTCAACAGCCATCACTTGATCTACCACTTCTAAATCCAGATTTGGCAGATCAACCCCTGTAGGGAGTTGACGAGGTACCGGCGGAGGAGTTCAAATCCCTTGAAGTACCAACTAAAGAGTACTGTGGAATACTCCTCAGTCTGCTGAAAGGCCTCGACGGACCTGGCAGCGATTGTCTTCAACTTCTCTTTGGCCGCTTGAAGCTAGTCTTCCTTCTCCAGATTCAGCTGACACTCAACCCTTAGGTCAGAATTTAGAGCCTTGACTTTCTCCTTCAAGGTGGCAGACTCGTCCATCGACTGTATGAGGTCCTTTTTCAGAGTTGAGTTCTCCTTTTCCAGAGCCTCCATCCTAGAAGTCAAAGAAGCCACCTTAGCCTCTTGAGTAAGACACTCAGAAGCCAGGTGGAGGCTCTCCCCCAACACCTGACGAAGCAAGATAAGAGCGTTAGTAAAAAAAAAAAAAAAAAAATTTAAAGAAGAGACCAAGGAAAAATGTATGAACAGCCTTACCTGCACAATCTTATGGACGTGCTGACTCGTAACCACATTGACAAGCACCCCAGAAAAGACCTTAAGTTCCTCAGCTTTCACAACATTGTGTGCCCGCTCCACAGCCACACCTTCATCATCAAAGATGGACGAGCCGGCTCTCTCCTTCTCTTTGTCTTTGGTTGACAACCTCGGCCTCTTTGATGACGGGGTAGGGATCTCCTCGACGGAGGTAGCCGGCGAAGCCATCCGGGTACCTTCTACTCCCGAGACGATTGGAGTAGCATTCGCGGAAGGGACGACGGAAGTACCCTTCCCCGTCACATGAACCACTTTCTTGCCGATACTAGCCAAGGGTTCGTCTTTCTTGGCCCTCATCTTGGCGTACATATCCTTATTGAACTTGGTCGTCATCTCTAAAAAAAAAAAAAAAAAGACTAAGAAATCCAAAGTACGCAAATGAAGGTCAGTATTGACGAAGTAGACACTTACTCTTCTTCTCCTCGATGTTAATGCTGCGCAAAACGTAGGGAGATGGATTCGGGCCCAAGCAGTAGAAAGCAAGTGTCCGTGGGTCAAGGAGATCGTCTCTCAATCGACTTAGAGTATTCGATTGCCTTTTGAAGACGTTCTTGGTATTTGCTCTTCAACTTGGGACGCTTTTTAACTGCAAAAGGAAGTGAACAAGTGGTTAATGACGACCAAACATGCAATACAAAAAATAAACAGACGAGAAGAAACATAGACGCACCTAAATTTGGGGTTCCCCACCGACGAAGTAACCTTGGGATATCACCTCAAGCCTCACTGGAAGGGGTCTCAAAGTCATCCCCGGACACGAAAATGAAACGGGACTTCCAGTACCTGAATGACGAGACTAGACCCTTAATGATTCTAGTCCTCCTCGTCCAAGGGACTAGTTCGTAGTACCCATACTCTTTTAATTCTTTCAAATAGTAGATATGGATGAGCTCACTCACTTTGATCATATCCTCGTTGGCAGCCAGCCAAATCTCCATACAATTAAGGACTATCCTCCAGGAGTTAGGCATGAGTTGCCCGGGGGCAATGCCGAAATGATCCAATAGCTCCATCACCAAAGGATGGACAGGTAGCCTAAGTCCAGAGGTGAAAGCAGCCTCGTAGAAGCACACTTCACCTGAGAAGAAATGGCAGGCCCGATCCTCAGGACCAGGCCGACGAACACGGACCCACGCAGGGAACTGGAACCTGTCCTTAAACCTAGCCACTGTATCAATGTCCGGCCCACACTCTTCGTTGAAAGCGTAAAAAGACCTAACCTGACGAGGGGTAGAAATGGCTGTATCACCCTCGACCGGGCCGCCACTAGACGACAACCCAGTGTCTAACTCACTGGATCTCACCTCAGACATCCTCTTCGTCTCTCTCTCAAACCAAGCCAATGACCGACCCAAAATCGGAGATAGCTCCCCTAAAACCACACTCAACCCACTACCTTCAAAGAGATAGTCCCCAATCAAAGGAAAAAAGTCCCCGGAAACACCCAAAGCCGCCCCTAAGCGAGCAAAAAAGAAAGAAACTGAGGGGCAAGCTACCCAAACCTCAGAGGAATTAACCATGTAAAGGGATACCCAATCCTAAATGCCCAACATACCAAACACGAAAATAAAAGACAAAAGGAGAAAAAAATAAGAGATTTATAAAGGGACCTTGAAGAAGAAATCTGAGAAATCGAAGAAGTAGCGTACCTTGGAGAACGGAACAGTCGAGGCCGGAGAAATTCGTCGCCGGAGTAAGGTTAGAGTCGCCGGAGCAGGATTGGGATGGTGGTAGAAACAAGCAAAGAAAAAAAAGGACAAACACTCGGAGCAGAAAAAGAAAGAAAAACCAGAATGAAGAAAAATGAAAGGTCTTTAAAACCAAAAACCCAAGGAAACTGAAAAGTAGCGGGAAACCCAATGGGTCATGCCATCAATACTCCCAATCAACCTATGCCACGTGGCCACTTTCCATACTGCGCCGCCATCACACATTAAATTCGGAACGAAACCCCAAGCGTCACAAACAATTCAGGAAAAGAAACTCTTCACCTTTTATGGCCTTCATGACACGTCACTGACGACCACAGAACCTGGGGGGCAACTGATGGGAATGACGAGATCACATTACCCTGACGAGATCAACATTAGTGACGAGGTAAACCTTGACGACAAATGAGTCATCACCGACGAAGAAAAGAAAAACATTCAATGGCGCCAGCAGATAACCTGGGCAGTTACGAAACCAGCAAAGTAGACCGTTGGAGCCTAATAAAAGCCCCATAATTGGGCTGAAGGCGTTACAAGAGAGAGGCATTAACACCCCAACGGCTAGCAGTCAAGCTCACATATATAAAGTCCTCACATTGGCAGCATGAGGTACAGATACACTAAGACTCTCTAAAAATACCTATTACTTTCTAGTTCTGTGAATTGCTTTATTGTTCTAACTTTGGCATCGGAGGCGCTGTGGCAGGCACCACACCGGTGACCCCTTTCTTGAAGATAATCAGGTGCTGACAGGGAGTTCCATTTGCCTATTACGACTGACGAGTTTGCACCTCATCAATGTGGACCTTAAACACTTGTCTTTTTTTTTCTTTTTTTCTTTTTTCTTTTTTTTTGCTGTCACAGGAATATGCAACAATTACTATAGCTAAACCTTTCCCATTTATATATTCATTAACTAGTGAAAGTCCTCTGTGTGCCCTAGTCATGAGTTTTCTTAATATACGAGTTATTATTAAATAACTCGCTACTAAATAAATGAATGATTTTTTTTTTTTTTTAAAGCAATTAAATGAATGACTATCATATATACTATATACTATATAATAAAAGATGGATTAATTTAAAAGTTATAGTTACATCAAGTGGCTTAGTAAATTAATTTCATATTATTTGTTAGAATATATTTTCTCAAATTAAGGGATAATATTTAACAAATGTTTCATTTATGTAAAAAAATTATTATTTGAATTTCAACAAATTTAAATTCTATTCAAACTAAAAGTCTATTATAAAAAATCATATCATCATATCATATCATATACCATGTAATATAAGTTGGGCTTAAAAATCGTGGTTGTGCCAAGAGACTACATTCCCTTATTAGTAAATTAATTTTATATTATTTGTTAGAATATATTTCCACAAAAATTAAGGGGTAATATTTACTACTGTTTAATTCTAGTAAAAATTTATCATTTTAATTTTAATTAATTTAAATTATATTCAAACTAAAAGTTTATTACAAAAAATTCTAAGCTTAAATCTCAAACAACAACCCACTTTTTCTTATTCTTTTTTAAAATCCACGTTTTGACTTCTACTCCAACTAAAAATTTATTATCAATATTTTAAAAACAACCAATTACTAAATTAACTTACATTTAAACTTCAACAAATTTAATTTCTATTCAAACTAAAAGTTTATTATAAAAAATTTCTAAACTTAAATATTTTGACAAATGTTAATTCTATTCAAATTAAATTTCTATTATAAAAAAAATAAAAAAATAAAAAATTCTAAACTTAACACCCAAACAACAGCGCACGCTTTCTTTTTCTTTTATAAAATAAAAAAAATAATAATAAAAAAAAAAAAAAAAAAAAAAAAAAAAAAAAAAAAAAAAAAAAAAAAAAAAAAAAAAAAAAAACCAACCAACCAACCAACATTTTGACTTCTACTCTAACTAAAAGTCTATTATCAAAATTTTAATAACTGCTGTGTGGCTGAGGATCCCAAATTAAATGGATTGCCAGAGGGACTTCAGAGGGTGCACTTCAAACCTTGAGGAGGAGCATTGTATAACCACGGGACGAGGACCAATTGACCCTGGGGATGAGCAATAACCAGGTGAAGTGCATGAAGTTAAAATATCACAGAAGGAAGAAAGTGGAGTTGGCACAGAATACGAGGAGGGTGAAAGAAGAAGGTTGTGGAAGCTATACCCCTCCACATTAAATGCATGACAACTGCTTCTCAGGCCGCATTAATGAGGAAATGACCATGAACAATGGTGACACAGCTCAGATTGCAAGCCAAAAGCTTGCTAGTATGTTTTGGATGAGACAGAAGTCCTGGGGATGCAATCTCAACCCTCCAAGTTTAGGATTAAGATAATCTATGTGTAAATATAAAAGGAAAATGAAGATCCTTAGGAGGGGGATCCAAAAAAAAAAAAAAAAAAAAAAAGAGAAGAGGAGAGATACTTGTAGAAAAGAGAAAGTAAAACCTATATATATAAAAGATCTTCCTCGGGCTTGACTGAGGATCCCTTTTTCTTCGTAGTTGTTTGATCATTGTCATTTCTTTAGTGTTTCTTCTCATTGTGATTAACTTTAGCTCATTAAGTAATGAATATCCTACCCATTCTCTAACAAATTTATTGTTGTGGGCTCATTGGGCCACTGTCTGGTCGTTCTTGGGCCGTAGGTCCATTTGTGCCCTTACAATTGGCTAATCAGTAAATTAGTTTTATACATTTAATCTTCAACAAATTTAAATTCTATTCAAATTATAAGTCTATTATAAAAAAATTCTAAAATTAAACCCAAGACCTAGGACATACTACGGAAGATTGTAGGACTATGGGTGACTACCTTAAGCAGTTAGTCAAGGTTGGAAAATTGAATTTGTTCTTGTACCATCCCACTGGGTAGGGGAATCAAGACAGGTCAACCTACTAGAAGGATGCTTCCTCAAGGCCACCCCTAGGAACAATTAGTGTTATCCTCATGGCCCCAGGTCAAACAGGTTCGTGTCCATCAAGAGTTATGTCCATAGTAAGGCCACATGCTGATGATTTGATCCTTGACTTTAAGCATGGAAAGGTGGAGATTTGACCATCCTTAAGCTTCTCGGATGGTGATAAACTGGGAACCTTTCAGCCTCATGATGACGCATTGGTAGTTACCCTCCGGATAGGGGGATATGATGTGAGGAGAGTCCTGGTAGATCAGGACAATGGGGTTAAAATCATGTATCCTGATTTGTCTAAGGGGCTTAGGTTGAAACTTGAGGATTTGGCCAATTATGACTCCCTTCTAGTGGGGCTTAATGGGAAAACAGTTGTACCAAAAGGCCAGATTAGACTACCTGTTCAAGCAGGATCCGAGGTGGTGGAAGTAGATTTCATCATGGTGGATGTATATTACCCCTACACCGCTATCATGGCAAGGTCGTGGCTTCATGCTATGGGGGCTGTTTCTTCAACTTTGCTTTTAAAAGTGAAGTATCCTTCCAGGTATCAAGTTGAGGAGCTGGTAGGAAGTTAGGACATTGCCAAGCAGTGCCTAGTGGAAGCAATTAGAGACATCAATCTAAAGGTGAATCCTTAGTCACTACAGACAGGGCCTTATAGCAACCAAAGAAGGTGGAAATGTCCTCGGAGGCTGCAGCCGAGGGGGTGAAATGTGAGGAGCTGGAAAGAGTTATTATAGACAGCGATGATGATAAGTATTTTCAAGTAAGGGTTCAATTGCCTCTGCAGGAGAAAGAGAAGTTGGTTGCTTTCCTTAGGAAGAATGTTGATGTATTTGCTTTGAGCGTTTATGAGGCTCCTGAGGTCGATCCAAACTTCATTTGTTATCATCTGAACGTTAACCCAACGGTTACCCCTAGCTAGTAAACAGCCACCTTGGCGCTCCTTTAAAGAGCATTCTGACACTGTCAGAGAAGAAATGGTCAAACTTAAATGGGTAAGAGTCATAAAAGAAGTGTTTTACCCTAAAAGGTTGGCTAACATGGTTGTGGTAAAGAAGAAGAATGGGAAGTGGCGAGTGTGTGTGGATTTCACAGATCTAAACAAAGTTTGCCCCAAAGATCCCTTCCCGATACCTTGGATAGACCAGTTGGTGGATGCAACAGTTAGTCATCCTCAGATGAGATTTTCGGATGCCTTTCAAGGGTACCATTAAATACCATTAGCTCTGGATGATCAAGAGAAGACTGCTTTTGTTACTCCCACTGGGAATTACCATTACAAAGTGATGCCCTTTGGACTAAAGAATGCAGGATCAACTTATCAGAGGATGATGACTAGAATGTTTGAACCTCAACTTGTCAAGAATATTGAAGTCTACATAGATGATATGGTGGTGAAAAGTAAGGTGGAATCCAAGCATGTGAGTGACCTTGGAAGTATTTTTGAGGTGTTAAGAAAGCATAAACTATGCCTTAATGCTTCTAAGTGTTCTTTCGGAATCAGTTCGGGCAAATTTCTGGGTTACATAGTCACCCATCGTGGAATTGAAGTCAACCCTGATCAAATTAAGGCCATCAATAATTTACGACCTCTTCAGAATCCCAAGGAAGTCCAAAGGCTGACGGGAATGATAGCAGCCTTGAACCGATTTATCTCTCGATCCGCAGATAGATGTAGGCCCTTCTTCCAACTATTGCACAAATAGAAAGGATTTGAGTGAATTGAAGAATGTGTCTTATCCTTTTAGCAGTTGAAGAATTATCTTTCTCAACCACCCATCATGTCTAAACCTGAGGAAGAAGAAGTTCTTTTTGCCTATATTGCTGTGGCTTCCCATGCGGTTAGTCTAGTACTGGTAAGGGTAGATAATGGAGTACAACATCCAGTCTATTATGTGAGCAAGTCACTACATGAAGTCAAGATTTGTTATTTGCCTTTAGAGAAGGCTATTTTGGCTGTGGTACATGCTACACGAAAAGTCTCTCATTACTTTCAAGCTTATATAGTTATGGTTGTAAGCGACTAAATTTCTCGGTTCGAAATAAGTCGAACAAGTGAAAATAGTTTCACAAATGCAAATTTGTATTGATGATTGTGTGGTACAATTCTCTGTGATTACAAAAGAGTTATCCTCTGATTCGATCTCCTTAAAAGATTTGTTGATTGGATTTGTAGTAATGTGATTTTGATTCGAACACCCAATGTACTTCAATTTGGCTGAAGAATGGATCGAAGATCTTTGGAACAGAATTACAATGAATCTCTGGCTATGAGCTTGTTGGAAATCCTTTGTTCTTCACGTTCTTCGTGTTCTTCGTGTGTTCTTCGTCTTCGAAGGTTTGTGGTGGAAGTTCTTCGGGGCTTTAGAGGCTTGAATCCGTTGAGCTTCATTGATTTGTGATTTCTTGAGGTTTCTGGAGGCTTTTGAGCTTGATTCCAGTGAACTTTGAGATCTAAGAAGATGATTTGGATGATTCCTCTTCGAATGTTCTTTGTATTTGAAGGTTTGTGGTGGAAGTTCTTCGGGGCTTTGGAGGCTTGAATCCATAGAGCTTCACTGATTTGTGATTTGTTGATGTTTTCGGACCTTTGAGCTTGATTCCCGCAAACTTTAGGATCTAGGCAGATGATCTGGATGATTCTGTTTTGAATGTTCTCCGATTTTGGGGTTGAAGTTCTTGAAGGCTTTGAGGCTTGATCTTCACAGAGCTTTCTCCCTTCTGAATTCTGGTCCTCCTAAATGTCTCAGGAAGGCTTCTATTTATAGGAGTTTGGGGGTGGGTGAGCGACACGTGGCGGAGCTTGATTGGTGACACATGTCACAACTTGATTGGTCTGCTTAAGTCATCGCTTACACGTGCGAGGCTGCCTGAGTCATCGCTTACACGTGCGAGGCTGCTTGAGTCATCGCTTACACGTGCGAGGCTGCTTGAGTCATCGCTTACACGTGCGAGGCTGCTTGGGTCACCGCTTACACGTGCGCTGATGCGTGATTGGCTCTTGCATGACACTTGGCAAATTTCTGTTGGCTTCTGAATAGTGGTAGCAAAACCTAACAGCAATACATGGTGTTCTGTAATTGGCTGTATTTTGTGGACTTGGTAATGTGACGTGTCAGCTTGTGATAGGTCGGGAATTTTCCCTCTCTACAAATGCCCCCTCGAGACTCGTTTACACACACGGTCTCGGAGTGTGGTGTGGGAATGAGTTTCGAAAAAATGGATTTTTGGTACTTGACTCTTTAAGTGAAGTAGTTGAAGGTAGTGGAGCTGTTGAAGGTGGTGGAGCTGTTGAAGGTGGTGGAGCTTTCAGAAGCATGAGATTAAGTTGAAGTACTTTCAGAAGAGTATTTTGGATCGTTGGCGGCGATCACAAGATGTTGAAGATGGGGAAGATGAGAGAATGGTGGCTGGATACAACATGCAGGGTCATGGAGCTAACCTCGTATTCCTAAGAACTTCTGGTGAAGTTATTTCAGAAGATCATGCAGAAGATGGAGATGGAGCAAAGCAAATGAGCAAAGCATACACCACCATGGTGCTGGCCCTGTATGCTGGGACCCTTCTGGTGTAGGTGTTTATGGGAAGTACACCTTTGAATATGGGACTGACTGTGTGTTGCATGGGGTCCGACAGTAAGTAATTGAATGCGCCTGTGTCATGGGACCCTGCCAACGGATGTTATGTTGAAGTAATTTCAGAAGAGTACCTTCTGAAATTCTTCAAGCTGATTTTAAGTTGGAGTAATTTCAGAAAATGAGTTTTAAGGTACCAGCAATGATGACCTTTGGGTCCCGTAGTAGTGGGGACATGGAATAAAGCTTTGATGACCATTTACCGGCACCAAAGGCTGAATTCTGATGAGCTGGCGCCTTGGAGGTTGTTTTAAGTGTTGATGGAAAACAATTTGTAGGATACCCCAACACTTTTTTACCATCTTCACCTACTGCCACTTGTTGGAAAAGCACAGAAAAATGAAAGATGGAGCTAACTTGTGATTCTGGCCCTAGAAACCAGCCAAGTTGCTGCTTGTTCCGAACTACTGCTCCTGCTGGAAGACCAAGCAATTGGAAAGAGACTACAGGAGCCCTGAGGTTAGGAACGGGTGCTTCTGCTGGACTTGGATTTCCTGGCCAACCAAGTCCAAGGAAACATGGAACCGCAATGCAGACCTTGTTACGAGTAATTTTATGGACAAAGGTGGTCGTTAAGTGGAGAAATAAAGTTTGTTTGGATCTCAAAACTGCAATGATGTTGTAAATAGGGTTTCGACCGAACCATGGGAGGGTTGATCTCAAACCGATTATGAAGCAAAATCGGTTGCTAGGTGTTGAGAATGATAAGATCATAGTGAGAAATGGTTGTGAAAAGGAGGATTTGAAAATCTGAAAGAGGCAAATCTTCATTTCATGATTCAGGGTTTTTTTTTTGGATGAGTTTTTGATGAACCCGGCCCTCCTATTTATAGTAGAGAGATGAAGAATGGTAGGTAGGTAGTTGAGAATGGTAGTTGAGAATTTTTGGTGAGAACGGTAGGTGGAAACGGTGGTAGGTGGGAATGGTAATGGTAGGCACCGAACGGGAATGGTAAGTTGGAGACTGGTAGGCACCGAACGGGAATAGCAGATTGAACTAATGACCTTGTGTAATTTTAAGACACACTTGTGAGAGTTTATTTGTACTTTGAAAGGCAAGCCTTGATGAAATCTGGAGAATAACCCTGCGGGGATCCCAATTAAATGAATGAATTTCAAATTTTGTTCTTGAGGACCTAAGTTTTGAACACTTGGAATTGAGTCATTTTTACAATTTTCAAGTCTCAAATGATGGAACGGACTCCAAAATCGAAATGTACTCGAAAAATTGAGCAAAATAGGTCCATCAAAAATTTTGACATTTGATCAACATTTGCACAAAAGTCAACTTTTTTGGAAATTGGACGTTTGCATAATTTCTGAGCTTCGAATGAAGAAACGGGTCCCAAAATCGAAATGTACTCGAAAAATTGAGTGGGACAGGTCCGTTTTGAAAATTTTGACTTTCTGGTCAACATTTGCACAAAAGTCAACTTTTTTTTGGAAATTGGACATTTGCACAATTTCTGAACTTCGAATGAAGAAACGGGTCCCAAAATCGGAATGTACTCGAAAAACTGAGTGGGACAAGTCCGTTTTGAAAATTCTAATTTTCTGGTCAAGGTCAAAAGTCTGCTTGGTCCAAGCATTTTCTCTCTCTTTTTTTTTTTTTTTTTTTTTTTTTAGGCGGTTCGGACTGGGTCAGATTTCCGGGTCGGTCCGGGTTGAACCTGGACAAATGGGTCAGCAGTGGATGACGTCATCCATGACGTCACAGTGCTGGAACGTGTGGCACGTGTGAGGGATGACGTCATCCATGACGTCATAGTCACGTGCGGCACGTGCGAGGCTCTGGCGGTCCTAATCGGCGCGTGGGACTGAAGGCCGCGCCGCCGAATCTTTTGGCGGCGCGTGGCGGCTCGTGCTTGGGCTTTTGGGCCTAAAATTTTTGGGTTTTGTTGATCTAAGGCCGTAGAAGACCATGGTGCAATCAGTTTTCTAAAATCACGGGCAGATTTTCACAGATTTGAAAGATTAGGCCGCGGGTCGTCGCGAATCTGTGGCGGCGCATGGAGGCGGATGCGGCCGTTTCTGGGCTTGAAATTTTTGGGTTTTGTAGATCGTGAGCCGATGGATCTAGTGGTGGTTTCTGTTTTCTGAATTGGTGTCCCGATTTGCATAGATTTGAAGGATTAAACCGTGGGTCATCGCGAGTTTGTGGCCGTGCGTGGCGGCTCCGTTGTTGAAGATTTTTCTGGGTTTTGTACACCAAAGTCCTTAGAAGATTTCTGTGGGTTGATTTCTTTGTGAAATCTTGTCAGAAACTTTAGAAATCCAGAATAGAGTCCACAGACGTTGTTGGATTGGTTGTCACCTTGGTCTACATTGGCGGTGGCCGTTCTGACAGGACGGTGCCTGGATTTAGACTTGTGGATCTTGAGGTTGTTGGTGAGCTACCATATGCTGTATATCATCTTGCATTTCAACAGTCGGTGCAGTTTTCTTTGATTTTGAGTGCATTTGAGTTGGAAATGCTGACTTTAAACATTTTGGTGGCAGCATTTTTCCTCTCTCTTTTTTTGTCTGTTACCTCAGAAATTTTCTATATAAAGCCACCCGAGTATTCATTAAATTGTACAAGCAGTTTGCAGTGGGTAGTATCTTTAAGTGTAGAGAAATATATATATATATATATATATATATATATATTTTATGCTTTGTTTGTACTAACATTTTTTTTTTTTTGATTTTTTGTTGAAGTTTTTTTTTTTGTTTTTTGCAAAAAGGGGAGTGCAGTGTGTAATAGTGGGTATCACCACTAATCGAACCCGAGACCTTAGCCTCAAGGGAGACATGGGCGTCCAACCGCTACGCCACACTCGCAATTGTTGACATGGAGTAGGATTAATTTCTCCTTATTGGTATGCTTTCAAGGGTAATGGGAAGATATCATGTACTCTTGCAGCGCTACAGTGGGTAGTTTAAGCTCTTACTGAGGAGCAATTCTTGATTTTCAAGTGTAGAAGTGTTTAAGGAACTTTCCATTGATGGGGCCGATCTTTATGCCATCATCATTGTCGATCAACTTGTGAGCTCCAATGGTGTTTGCCCCCTGCCTGAGAGTTGGAAGTACATCACAAGCAACGGTCACATGGTTTGACCCAACAACTTCATTGAAGTTTAGATCAATCTTGTTTTTTTTTACAAGCTTCATGATTTGTTCTTTGAAAACGAAGCATTTTTGTATTGGGTGGCTAATGATGCGATGATATTTGCAGTAGTTAGGATCATCAACTTTCCCCATGTCTTCTGGTCGCCTGCATTCTGGCAATTCAATTAGCTTCAATTGCAATAGTTGTTCTAAGATGTTTGGCACATCTTCATCGGGGAACGGATATACTTTTTGCTCACGTTCCTTAAAGGTCAGGCGACGCACTTCATTCTTTTGCCACCTTTCAAGCTGTTCTTCATTTGCCTTTGCTCCTCTTCTTGGAACCTTGATTTCGGTAGTGCTAACAACCATTAGGTCTTTGAGGCTGACTTTTGCATTCCTATCATTCCTCCTTACTTCCCTTCTGTTTTCCTCAAGTATGGGAGGGTTTGTACTTCCGCAGCTAGCAATGCTCAACTCCATGTCATGGGCACGAGTTGCTAACTCTTCAAATGTTCTGGGATTTATCCCTTGAAGGATGTAAAGAAGTCCCCAATGCATGCCTTGGATGCACATCTCTATAGCAGATATTTCAGTAAGTCTATCTTTGCAATCTAGACTCAAAGAATGCCACCGATTGATATAATCAACGACGGGCTCATCCTTCCACTGTTTAGTATTGGTAAGCTCCATCATGCTTACCGTGCGTTGTGTGCTGTAGAATCGATTAAGAAACTCCCTTTCAAGTTGTTCCCAGCTATCAATTGACTCGGGCTCTATGTCTGTATACCAATCAAAGGCATTCCCCTTTAGTGAACGGACAAACTACTTTACAAAGAGGCCTCCTTGAGTCCCTGCGTTCTCGCAAGTTTCTACAAAGTGAGCAATGTGTTGCTTAGGATTTCCTTTGCCATCGAACTGCAAGAACTTGGGAGGCTGATACCCATTTGGCATTCTCATGTTGTCGATGCGCTTTGTGTAAGGTTTTGAATATGTGAGAGAACTTGTAGAAGAACCTCCATATTGTACTCGGATGGTATTTGTTATCATGTCTTGTAATTGTTGGACTGACAACGAAGCAACCGAAGTAGATTGTTCTCGTCGGGGAGTGTTTTCAATTTCTCTCCCTTCGTCATCTTTCGTAGATGTGAATTTATGACCATGGCTTGATTCACCAAGATCTTGCACTTCGAGCTTGTTCATCAAAGTTGCAATTTGGAGGTTCTTATCTTCAAGTGCTTTTGTGAGAAGGACAACTCTTTGTTCCATTTCGGCCATCTTTTCTTCCATGGTAGAGGTGTTAGTCATCATGACTGACACAACTTCCCAAGATGATGAAGAAGAAAGTGATTTGATGTGAGCACGTGGAATCTCATCTTTTGGGTTCCCTTTGATGGGAGAGAAATCGTGCGACCAACTTCTTGTGAAGGAAGAAGGGGATTTGCCCCCATACTTGAGGTGTTCCAAGGTGGAGACGTCCTTGTTGATGACCTTGTTTCTTGTAAGAGGGTCTAAGGAGATGATTGTCTGGACCTTGGCTTCCTTGGTTGTTTGATATTGAAGTTGATTGTTTGTTTTGGGTTGGCTACAATTGATTACACCAATGCAGTGGTTGGTGGTAGTCATACCAAGTTTAGTTGAAGCAGCTATTGTTGAAGCTTGAATGTTCTTGCTAGAGGCCATTGGAGTTGGTAGCAAGATGATGAAGATTTCTTTCGTTGAAGGAGAATGAGATGAGAGGCAGAGATGTCCCACCGAGCGTGCCAGAATTTGTAAGCGACTAAATTTCTCGGTTCGAAATAAGTCGAACAAGTGAAAATAGTTTCACAAATGCAAATTTGTATTGATGATTGTGTGGTACAATTCTCTGTGATTACAAAAGAGTTATCCTCTGATTCGATCTCCTTAAAAGATTTGTTGATTGGATTTGTAGTAATGTGATTTTGATTCGAACACCCAATGTACTTCAATTTGGCTGAAGAATGGATCGAAGATCTTTGGAACAGAATTACAATGAATCTCTGGCTATGAGCTTGTTGGAAATCCTTTGTTCTTCACGTTCTTCGTGTTCTTCGTGTGTTCTTCGTCTTCGAAGGTTTGTGGTGGAAGTTCTTCGGGGCTTTAGAGGCTTGAATCCGTTGAGCTTCATTGATTTGTGATTTCTTGAGGTTTCTGGAGGCTTTTGAGCTTGATTCCAGTGAACTTTGAGATCTAAGAAGATGATTTGGATGATTCCTCTTCGAATGTTCTTTGTATTTGAAGGTTTGTGGTGGAAGTTCTTCGGGGCTTTGGAGGCTTGAATCCGTAGAGCTTCACTGATTTGTGATTTGTTGATGTTTTCGGACCTTTGAGCTTGATTCCCGCAAACTTTAGGATCTAGGCAGATGATCTGGATGATTCTGCTTTGAATGTTCTCCGATTTTGGGGTTGAAGTTCTTGAAGGTTTTGAGGCTTGATCTTCACAGAGCTTTCTCCCTTCTGAATTCTGGTCCTCCTAAATGTCTCAGGAAGGCTTCTATTTATAGGAGTTTGGGGGTGGGTGAGCGACACGTGGCGGAGCTTGATTGGTGACACATGTCACAACTTGATTGGTCTGCTTAAGTCATCGCTTACACGTGCGAGGCTGCCTGAGTCATCGCTTACACGTGCGAGGCTGCTTGAGTCATCGCTTACACGTGCGAGGCTGCTTGGGTCACCGCTTACACGTGCGCTGATGCGTGATTGGCTCTTGCATGACACTTGGCAAATTTCTGTTGGCTTCTGAATAGTGGTAGCAAAACCTAACAGCAATACATGGTGTTCTGTAATTGGCTGTATTTTGTGGACTTGGTAATGTGACGTGTCAGCTTGTGATAGGTCGGGAATTTTCCCTCTCTACAATGGTTTTAACCAAACTTCCCCTGCAGTCATTGCTTTGAAAGACTTATTATACTGGGAGGATTGCCAAGTGGGGAACGATTTTAGGGGCCTTTGATATTAAGTATATGCCTCGAATCTCTATAAAGGGACAAGTTCTTGCAGATTTGGTGGCAGAATTTACTGAGTTCCCAGTAGAAAAGGAGGACGAGGAGCAAAACTTAAGAGGAAAACAAGTTGGGGAAATTTCTTTACAAGAGCCTTTGTCTTGGAAATTGTATGTTGATGGTGCAGCTAATCAAAGAGGATCTGGAGTGGGGTTAGTTATGGTGTCCCCAGACAAAATCGTTATAGAGAAATCTTTAAGGCTAGGCTTTTCAACCATGAACAATGAAGCAAAATATGAAGCTTTATTAGTAGGGATGGCCATGGTTCAGAAAATGGGAGGAAAGTCGGTAGAAGTGTTATCAAACTCAAGGCTATTGGTAGGACAAGTAAACGGAGAGTTGGAAGCTAGGGATTTGAGAATGCAGGGGTATTTGAATCAAGCTCGGTGCTTGTAGTCAGGTTTTGAGCTTTTCACTTTACAACAAATCCTGAGAAGTAGAAATACACATTTTGATTCTCTAGTTACTTTGGCAACTTCTTCTGGACAAGATTTAGCTTGAGTCATACTTGTTGAAGATTTACATAAGCCTACTGAGGAGAGAAAGGAAGGGATCCGAGTTCACCAAATCACAGTTTGGCCTAGCTAGATGGATCCTTTGGTCTTGTTTCTCAAAGAAGGCACCTTACCTGATGAGAAATGAGAGGTAGACAAAGTATGGAGGAAAGCTCCTCGTTTCTGGTTGTCCGAGGAGCAAAAGTTGTATAAACATTCCTTCTTTGGACCATATTTGCTATTTGTCCATCCTGAGGCAGTGGAACCACTTCTGGAAGAGTTGCATGAAGGAATCTGTGTAAGTCACACAGGGGGTAGGTCACTATCCCATAAGGCCTTTACTCAGGGCTATTGGTGGCCAAACATGCAGAGAAAAGCACAGGAGTATGTCAGGAAGTGTGATCAATGCCAAAGGTTTGCTCCGAACATCCATCAGCCGGGGCAAGGGCACTTAATCCCTTGTCTAGCCCATGGCCATTTGCTTAGTAGGCTTAGATATTGTGGGCCCATTTCCTAAAGCTGTGGGAAATCGAGGATGACTCATGATCAGAAATGGGTGGAGGTCGAGCCATTATCCAACATCAGGGATGTAGATGCAAAAAATTTTATCTAGAAGAATATTATTACTCAGTTTGGGGTTCCTCATACCCTTATCTCAAACAATGGATCCAATTCGATAATAAAGCATTCAAGAGGTATTGCTGTGAAATGAGAATCAAAAATAGATATTCTACTCTAGCCTATCCCCAAGGAAATAGGCAAGCAGAAGCAGTTAACAAGGTAATAGTAAATGGGTTTAATAAAAGGTTAGATGAAATAAAGGGTAGATGGGTAGAAGAGCTACCACATGTCCTTTGGACGTATCGTACTACTCCTCTTCATTCCATGGGAGAAACACCCTTCTCAATGACCTATGGGTCTGAAGCCGTTCTACCCTTAGAGTTTGGATTTCCAACACTAAGGACGAGCTTATTTACCCCAGATAATAACAACCAGTTGTTGGAGGAAAGCCTCAATTTGATTGATGAAAAAAGGGAGGTAGCCATGGTTCAAATGGCATACTATCAACAAAAGCTCAAACAAGGGTATGATACTAGGGTGAAGGCAAGACCACTGGCACCAGGTGATCTAGTGCTGAGAAAGGTAGTGGGTACTACCAAGAACTCATCATGGGGAAAGTTAGGACACAACTGGGAAGGGTCATACCGCATCACCTCAATAGCGAGAATAGGCGCTTACTTTTTGGAAGATTTAGATGAAAATGTTGTACCATGTCCATAGAATATAAATAACCTTCAAAGGTATTATTATTAATGAAGGGCACTCTTGCCATCCTTTATATCCATGGTTGTTGTTCAATTCGCTTTTCATTGCTCTAAGTGTTAAACAGAACCTCGATTATGCCTGGTTCCTCAGACAACATACCTTTGGTAAATTAATGTCTTTTATTGCTCTAAGTGTTAAACACCTTGGGTAAATTAATGCCTCTTACTGCTCTAAGTGTTAAACAGAACCTCAGTTATGCCTGGTTCCTCGAACCACATGCCTTAGGTAAATCAATGCCTCTTACTGCTCTAAGTGTTAAACAGAACATCAGTAATGCTTAGTTCATCAAACCACATGCCTTGGGTAATTAATGCTTCTTACTGCTATAAGTATTAAATAAAACCTCGGTTATGTCTGGTTCCTTAGGCCACATACCATGAGTAAATTAATGCTTCTTACTGCTCTAAGTATTAAACAAAACCTCGGTTATGTCTAGTTCCTCGGGCCACATACCATGGGTAAATTAATGCTTATTACTGCTTTAAGTGCTAAACAGAACCTTGGTTATGCCTGGTTCCTTGGATCACCTACCTTGGGTAAACCAGCACCTGATTTACCAGTATAGGATGCTAGAGACTCTTAGTGCAGCGCCTGAGTTGAAGAAATCTCCATGAGCATCACTTAAAGCATTTGAAAGTATATCCATGAAATATTATTTGGTGATAAGCATGATTTCATAATGCATTGCTTCTCGGAGCACAACGTAATTTTTATATGTTAAGCAAAACCTTGGTTAGATTCAACTCCTTGAGTTGTCTACCTTGGGTTAATTAACATCAAGAACGTTTTGATGATAAGTAACACCTTGTTAGAATTTAACCCCATGAAAGGTCTGTCACAGGTAAGTTAGCACTTAGATTGTTTTGTATATTAAACAAAGTCTTTACTAAGTTAAACTCCTTTAATCACTAGCCTAGAGTACATTAATACTTGCATTGTGTTTGTGACATTTGATATAACCTTGATTATGTTCTGTTTCCTAGGTAACTTACTTGGAGAAATTAACATATAACATGAGCACTTCTTTAAACAAGCATATGTCAAACAGAGCTTAGAATCATAAAAAGAAAAATATATAATATTAAGTACAAAGATGAAATGACAAAAGCTAGTAAGAGTTTCTCATTAATCCAAACTACAAAGGAAACATAACGCAAAGGAGGAAATTACAAAATACCTTCATTTTCTAAAAATAAATAATAAATAAATAAATAAAGAAGGGTCCATTACCATGGTCTTTAAGCTTGAGCAGTCTTCTATGCTTCAGTCTTTATTATGGCTGGCACTTCAAGAGTTGGAGTGGGGGCAGAAGAGGCCACTGTAGTTGATGGAGGAATTGTAGAAGAGTCTCCAGCCAAGGAAGGTGCCTTGGCAGCTCCTTCAGTGCCTTGGCCAGTAGTTGTGCTAGGTTTGGAGATAGCCAACTCGATTTGTTTGGCCTTAGCAAGAAAGAGAGCACTTGGCTATTGCTTACCTAGCTTGGCTTGGGGTGATACAATGGCTTTAGGCTGTTATTCGCTGGGCTTGGTTTTGGTTGGAGCAATGGTTTTGGACTACTCTTAGCTTGGCCTTGGTAGGAGTAGTGGTGCTGGGCTTTGATTGAGGGACCTCTGCGGAACTCGTTGAGGCTGCAAAGGAGGTGCTAACAGAGGACTGGAAAGCAAGGCGAGTTCTGATTGCTGGGGGGTAGAAGGCCCTATTAGGGTTCCTCAGTTCTAAGTTGGAGTCCACCCCAACAACATTCAAGGCCTCAATCCATGTCTATAGGCAGAAGCTGCGGCATACCACAAGGAGTTAGGACTTCAGGTGAGTCTCTGTTTCCTTCTACCCCTGGTTGTAAGCCATTTGCTCAACCTTCTCCATCAACTTATCCTTCAGGACGAGCTCCTTCCTCAACTCCGTGATGGTTGTCCGAGTAAGGGCAAGTTAACTTTCAGCTTCCATCAACTTCACCAACTGCTCCCTAGCCTACCTTTCTAAGCTTTCTATGGAAGCTTCAACACTTTTTCGTGCCTTGTCACACTCGCCAATTTGAGGAGGGTCTCTTTCAACTTCTCGTCAGTTGTTGCCTGGGCCTTCTACACCAAGATGCGTTTGGACTCCTCCTCCTTCATGTCACGGAAGGCCTAGTTAACCCATTACCCCGCTACATGTGCTGCTTGGGTAGCCTCGGTGCAAACAATTTACATTAAAGTTAGTGGGGGAGCCAGTGCAAAAAGGTTATTAAATAGTAATGCAGGGGAAAGGTCTTACCAAGGCCAAGTCCATCTTCACGAATAAGAAGAGCTCATGCTTCTTTAAATTTCACAGCTCGTCCATGTCCCTTGGGAGCAAAAGGGCTTGCTCAATAGTATTGGCTATGTAGCCAGCTCATCCACCATCAAAATTCCAGATGAAGGCATCCAAGAAAGGGTTCCAGATAAGAACCTTAGATCTATGTTCGGAGGTGGTGCTGGAGCTCTCTACACCCTTTCTTTGTTGAGTGCGAGTCACTTTGACCACCTTGGTAATCTCTGGGGAAGTTTCCTCCTTAGCTTCACCCTTCTCGGCAACTCCTTTACCCCTTCTCTTATTCCTTTTTCGCTTTTTATTAGCTGGTTCTATCTAGACGGGAGTTGGAACAATAGGAGTTGGAGGTCTTGGAATAGTTGGAACCTTAGGAACCGTGATTCCAGCGTGGGATTCCAATAAGGAAAAGAGGTCTGGAAGTCTTTTTTCTATCACCATGCCTTCTAGTACTTCATTGTGCCCTCAGTCTTCACTAACAAGAGATATAGTTAGCTGACGACTAAGTGTTTCTTCCTCAGACATGGGGGTTTGGTAGAAGACTTCAAAATCCTTGTCTCGAACAAGATTTTCAATATCTTCCTCCAAGGTGATATCCTTTGATTCTGTGTCCTCTCCTTCGTCCGAGGATGTAATCTCCTCTATGACAAGTTAAGGCTTCACAGGGGCAGGGAGTTCAGTAGGCTCGGGGTCCGTGAAGGTAGGAAGCTCGATTGTTTGTGTTCCTTCTACTGGAGGTTTGCTTATGAAACCTTCTATGGCTACGTCAACCAATGCGAGTCTGGAGTCTCGGGCTTTGATTACGTGTTTGGATTTTCGAAAACAGTTTGATATAGGGGTGAAGCCAAGAATCACATGAACCACACGGAGCTGGCCGTCCTTATGTAGGAAGATCTTGGATCTCAAGACTCTGTTCAACAGCTCGAAATTTACCAAACTTCATCTCTTGGCGGTGGCTCTCTTCTCTGAAACAAAGGAATTAAAGGTTAACGTTAGTTAGCAAGTCGGGCTTGCTTTAATCCAAGCAAGTAAAAGATAAACGAGCATAAGTAGAACTGTTTATAGTCTCCTAAATTAGTACTAATCTTTATTGAGTACTCCTGAGCCATCCCACCTAAAGTCCCATCCTTGGTAGGGTAATAGAGACCGTCATGCCACTCCCCTAATCAACGCTTTTTTGGTAATCATAGGAATTACAACTGCACTAGTAGGCCTCCTCTCATGTCATTCGCCCTAGTTGCAATGTTGTATGGATACATTATGGGGAATCCCATAGTATCTTTTAAACTCCTCTTAGTTTTGGGGAGACTCAACTAAACTAAAAATCTGCCCATTTGGTAAAAAGGAAAAGAAGAAGAAGAAGAAAAAAATTTTAACTAATGCAAAAGAGTGAGGTAAGAACTCTGATTAGCAGAGACATGCACTTACGAGTTCAGGGAAGGGAAAATCCTCGAGCGAGGTTATCAGGTGAAAGGAATGTGTCTAAGTTCTTTTCTACTTCTAAGGAGATGAAATGGAGAGAAAGGTTTCACCTTTCTCTATATATAGGCTGGGAAAAAAAGGGAGCGGTAACCTTCTCGCTCCTTCTGAGGATAAATCCTGGACCATTTGATCAAGATCTCAACATAGAACATGGGAAATAGTAAGCCGTCAGTTGCATTTATTACTGAGTTTGGGATTCCAAAGCATTAGAAGCGTGTCGCAGTCAGTTGAAAAGACATGCTCGTGGGAGGGGCATATTTACCAGCGTACCCTTGTAAATGACTTTGTTAGCCAAAACCTCATCTTTTGTGGTCGGGGTTGAAAAACGAGGTTTTGGGGGACTATTGTGTGGCCGAGGATCCCAAATTCCATTTAAATGGGTTGTTGGAGGGACTTCGAAGGGTGCACTTCGAACCTCGAGGAAGAGCATTGTATAGCCACGGGATGAGGACCAACTAACCTTGGGGATGAGCAGTAACAAGGCGAAGTGCATGAAGTTAAAATATCGTAGAAGGAAGAAGGTGGAGTTGGCACAGAATACGAGGAGGGTGAAAGAAGAAGGTTGTGGAAGCTATACCCCTCCGCATTAAATGCATGACAACTACTCCTCAGGCCACATTAATGAGGAAATGACCATTAACAATGGTGACAGAGCTCAGATTGCAAGGCAGAAGCTTGCTAGTATGTTCTGGATGAGACAGAAATCCTAGGGATGCAATCTCAGCCCTCCAAGTGTAGGATTAAGATAATCTATGTGTAAATATAAAAGGAAAATGAAGATTCTTAGGAGAGGGATCCAAAAAAAAAAAAAAAAAAAGAGAAGAGGAGAGAGACTTGTAGAAAAGAGAAAGTAAAACCCATATATATAAAAGATCTTCCTCGGGCTTGACCGAGGATCCCTTTTTCTTCATAGTTGTGTGATCATAGTCATTTCTTTAGCGTTTCTTCTCATTGTGATTAACTTTAGCTCATTAAGTAATCAATATCCTACCCATTCTCTAACAAATTTATTGTTGTGGGCTCATTGGGCCACTGTTTGGTCGTTCTTGGGCCATAGGTCCGTTTGTCCCCTTACAACTGCTAATCAGTAAATTAATTTTATACATTTAATCTTCAACAAATTTAAATTCTATTCAAATTAAAAATCTATTATAAAAAAAATTCTGAAATTAAACCCAGTCAACAACCCACATTTTCTTTCTTAAAAAAAAAAAACATTTTGACGTCTACTCCAACTAAAACTCTATTATCAACATTTTAAGAACAACTAATTAGTAAATTAATTTTATATTATTTGTTATTATATTTCCTTAAATTAATATATAATATTTAATAATTGTTTAAATTAGGTAAAACTTTATCATTTAAATTTCAACAAATTTAAATTTTATTCAAACTAAAAGTCTATTACAAAATAAAAAAAATAAAAAAAGAAACAAAACAAAAACCCCACAATTTGACTTTTACTCCAACTAAAAGTCTATCATCAATATTTTAAGAAAAACTAATTAATAAATTAATTTTATATGTTTAAACTTCAAAAAATTCAAGTTCTATTCACACTAAAAGTTTATAAAAAACTCTAAACTTAAATCCTAAACTACAACCCACCGTTTTCTTTCTAAAAAAAACATTTTAACTTCTACCTCACCTAAAAGTCTATTATCAACATTTTAAGAACAACTAATTAATAAATTAAATTCATATTATTTATTACTATATAATATATTTTCTCAAATTAAGGGACTGTTTAATTTGAATAAAACTAGAAGTCTATCATCAAAATTTTTTTAACTTAAATCTCACACAACTCATGTTTTTGTTTTTTGTTTTTTGTTTTTTTTTTTTCTCAAGTTGCATCTTATTAAATTAATATTTTATTAGGATTTTAAGTTACAAGAATCTTGACAAAGGGATAATATTTAACAATAATTTAATTTAGATAAAACTTTATAATCTAAGTTTTTAAATTCTACTCCAACTAACAATCTATTAACAAAATTTTCATATATATATTGAGCCATGGCCTTTTGATATAATCTCTCTTAACCTATGAAGTTATCCCTATAACTTAAATCCCACACAACTTATGTTTTGGTTTTTGTTTTGGTTTTTGTTTTTTGGCTTTTTTTTTTAAATCTCAAGTTGCATCTTATTAAATTAATATTTTATCAGGATATTAAGCTACAAAATCTTGACTAGAGGATAATATTTAACAATAATTTAATTTAGATACAACTTTATCATATAAGTTTTAGAAATTTAAATTCTACTCCAACTAATATTCTATTATCAAAATTTTCATATATATATATATATATATATATATATTAAGCCATGGCTTTTTAATATATTTCTCTCTTAACCAATAAAGTTGTCCCTATAATTAAATCTCACACAATACCCGAACGTTATTGTATTTTATTTCACATTTTTTCCCAAGATGCAATCTACACTTATGTTTTAATGTCTTTGCTTCTGAATTTGCATACATGATATTATGCCAAAGGAAGTTTACTATAAAAAAGCAAAACAATGGACACCAATTTAGTTCTTGGTTCTCTTATGTAAGTTTTTTTTTTTTTTTTTTTCTCTCACTAATTAAAAATTTAATTTTATATTATTTGTTGTGATATAATTCCTCAAATTACGGGAGTGGATCTGATGGAAGGGCTATTGCACCATATTCGGATCTGGAGAGTGATTTATTTCAAGAAAATCTAGGGCCTAGCATTTGACATGTCATTTCTAATAACTTAACCCCCATCAAATTAAAAATAAATAAATTTTCCGGAAAAATAAAAATAAAAATAAATAAATAAACGGTGGAAACTAAACTAATGTTAACTCTGACGAAAAAACAAAAGCAATATAATAAATAAATAAATAAAAAGTCCAATAAATCCACCACCCCTTTTTACCCATTAAAAATATTTTTATCCTGGTAGATTTTCTAAAACTTTGGATTCATGGTGATTAATCTATGTCTTAAGAATCTTACTACTAACTTGCAGATCGGAAGGTCTGATAAATGTCCTAGCTAGGTTTTGGCTCTTTAATATCTCTCTCTCTTATTGTCCTTCGTCCACATTGGTTTTTCTTGATTTCTTGCTCAAATGAGTATTCCAAATTAACGTACTTTCTACTTTCTTGTGGAAATTATATGGGTTTTCGATATATATATATATATATATATATATATATATATGTAGAGAGAGAGAGAGAGAGAGGGGTTCATATAGAAAATCACATGCACTAATATGAAATGTAAAATGTGCAGATTCAAATTCCTAAGTACCCCCAATTATCTAATCTATATATATATATATATATATATATATATATATATATATATAAAACCGAAACCTTTGAAACTCCCACAATTTTCCACATCATCATTTTAATTTAAAAAAATTTTAAATTAAAAGAGAGTCCTAACAGGAGTCTCTTATCTATATATATATATATATATATATATTATATATATATAAGAGACAAAATCTTTGAAAACCCTAAAACAATCTCCTCTGTCAGTCTCCACTAAGAGAGAAAACCCTAAGTTTCAATTTCTTTGGTACGCTTGCTATTGCTTTTTCTCTTTTTTGTGAATAAGTTTTTTTTGCTTTTGTTTTGTGTCTGGTGGAGGTGATCTTGCGGCTGTCTGTTCTTCCAGGCCTCATGAAATTTTACATGACTTTCATTGGCGATGGAGTAGTACTTTACAATATATAGTATAACTACAAGTATTGTGGTAAGTTTGCTAACTTTTTGTGTGGTTCAAAAATGTTATATTCTATATTATTTTAGATTATATAACCTTAAACTTTACCCTATGGAGACGTATGTTAGGTTGTCTCACATCAGAAGTAGCTTATTGCATTTGTTGTACAAGTTTTCAATTCCTTTTGTGTGGATATTTTTTCACAGCTGTGGAGTAAGGTATATGCACTATATGTTATCTTATATTTTCTCTTATGGTGTCATGCTTCTTTGTTTATTAATTAAAGATTATGTTGGAAGCCTATATTATTTGCACCTTCAAAGTGTTTGACAATGTTTGAACCAAATTTTTCATCAATTAGGAAGAATTGGATAAAAAAAACTTAGAAAAGCTTTTCATCCTTACTGAAATTGTCTCGCAATAATGACTTTTTGTTTTTGTTTTGTTTTTATAATTTGTTGGTTCTGAATCTTTTGATTTTAAATTTTATTGTCTTTTGAAAGTTTGACCATCTAAATTTTTGGGTTCAATTTTTTGCAATATTTGAAACAGTTTAGCAAATTTCAACTGTTATAACTATGGATTATTCTCTTGAAGGTAACATATCTTTCTCTTAAAGAAGCATGATGGAGGATTGTAAGAACCAAGTATAAGACTTCTGGGCCTTAGACCACTTGGGCTCACAATTTATTTGTAGTGGGCTTGAGGATTTCCTACTATGGGTCGTTCTCGGCAGAGAGACTCAAAGCAACGCCCAGTTGATATTCACTCTCTTGACTGTTTTCTCTCAAATTTTCTGAACCCTTTCTTCTCCCAACTTTCTTCTATTTATAGCCAAGGTTAGTGGAGAGATTATGATTACAGCCACCGTTAGTGCTACTGAGGGTCCAGTATTATTTGATTAAAGTGGATGTTTAGGTGAGAGGGCGGTGCTGCATTTATGATCTTGGAACTTGGTTTCATCTTGACCGATTATGTTCGGCAACTCAGTTTCCTGTGCATACCACATTTTCCCGGGAACGGTTCATATACTTGACCGGGAACGTTTGACCGATCACCTCTTGGAACTCAAGGCCCTACACTCATCTGTACATTAAGGAAGCTTCAAGAAGGGTGCAGGATGACTGGACCTTTCTACTGGGCCTGCGCCCAAGGCCGGTATGGGACTAGGCCCAGGGCCTGTATGGGCCTGGGATCTCGGTGCCGTACAAGTGGGACTGGGCCCAGGGCCCGTATGGGCCTGGGATCTCGGTGCCGTACAACTTTAAAGTTTAAAAGTTGATAAGATCCCTTAAAAAATTATCTAGCAAATATATATGTCAAAGTTGATAGTTTTATATGCAATATATTTATAAATTATGACCTACTCTAATATAAAAATATTAAGATTTATGTGTATATATGTTAAGGTAAACTCATTCATTCCGAAAATGAAATTAAGCTTGTTTAGAGTTTAGACTTGGGCTTATTAATATAATAAGGTAAATTTATGGGTTTTTAGAAGTTACCTTGAATTTAAAGTCACCCTATAAGTATTTTTTTGTAAGTGTATTTTTATGTTGTTTATTAAATCCTTGTTTTAACTTATCTTAGTTATTAGCTATATTGTGGTTTTGTGACTTGAAGCTTGGAAAACATTTTCCATTTCTTTGTATTGATGGTTGTTTCGTACTTATTTGTAAGTAATCACTTATTGAATCTTTTGCATAAATTGCTCAATTATCACTTTTTGAGAAATTTATTGAAAGATTAATACCTAATTGATATGCTTAACTGAAATTAGTCATTTTGAGTGTGTTTTAATTGCTAATGTGGCACTTGGTAGTAATACTAGTTGTTTAGCACACTAATCCATCGTGTGTTTCTTAATTCGTAGGATGGTGATGGTGATTCTGCAGTGGATATCCAGTCTCCCAGTGCTCAGCGCTTATCATCTGATGATACACAGTAGGCGATACTTTGGGCACCTATTTTGGAGTAGGTGATACGCAGTAGAATGTATTCTTTTGTGTAGGACATTCTATATAGTTAGAATGTATTCTTTTGTGTAGGACATTGTACATAGTTGTTTAGAATGTATTATTTTGTGTATAAAATTTTAGACATTTGGGATGTTTAGTTTCTTGGTTTAATGTGGTATGGTATTTGCTTTTGGAAAATAGGTATTGGAAAATATGTATTTAAAGTATATTATAGGTGCTAAAAAAAATAAAGAATAAAAATTAAAAATTAAAAAAAGGACCTATACCAACGCTTTTGAAAGCGCTGGCATAGGTCCTTTTAAATTATACTGACCCAATACCTATTCCAGCGTTTTTGTGAACGCTGGTATAGGCCTTTTAAATTATACTCCATCCGTCCCACTTTGTTTGTCCTGTTTGAAAAGTCAAATTTTTCAAAGGAACATCATTTATTGTCTTGTCTACATTTTAAAAATGTATAAGTTTCCAAAACTACCCTTAAATAAATTTATCAAAAATTTGAATTATTAATAAAATAGGGGTATAATAGGAACATTAGTAAATTCATAACTTTTATTTTTAGAAACAGGACAATATTTTGGGACATCCCAAAATGGAATAGAGAACAAACAAAGTGGGACGGAGGGAGTATTGATTTAAGACCTATACCAGCGCTTTTTAGAACACTGGAATAGGTGCTCCCTATGCCAGCGCTTTTAAAAGCGTTGGTATAGGTTTTTTAAATTATATTGATTCAAGACCTATACCAGCGCTTTCGTATAGGTAATACTTATTCCAGCGCTTTCAAAGGCGCTAGTATAGGTAATAGGTATAGGTAATACTTATTCCAGCGCTTTCAAAGGTGCTGGTATAGGTAATATATATTCCAGCGCTTTCGTATAGGTAATAGGTATAGGTAATACTTATTCCAGCGCTTTCAAAGGCGCTGGTATAGGTCTTGAATCGGGATAGGAATTTTGACCCTATCCCAGCGCTTTTGAAAACACTGGGATAGCCCTATTTTTTTGTAGTGTGTGTGTGATGATTTTTTATGACAAAAAGACTGATATATAAATAGTACCACAATCCCCCCCCCCGCTTCCAAACAAAAAATCCTAGCTCTGCCTAGTCCAGTTGTAATAAGTCTGGTGCTACTTATTTGTCTCGATGAACCCAAACGTTAAGTGTATAATCTAATAGACACCTAACGAATTTCGCCGATTTTTTTTTATCTTCTAATTGCATCCTTTAAATTTATACCTATTGCCTCCCCTGGCAGAAAAAGAACATGCAAGATACAAAGAAATTGGTGCCACTCCTTAGCAAAAGATGACAACTATAAGGTACAATACAGAGAAATCTGTGTATTACCTAAATGTTGAATTACCTAATATTATAAAATAATCATATTATAGACAAAGTCTTGTTACCGTGGCTGAGTATTGATAAATGATTTTTGGCCTTTAAATGATAAATGATTTTTGGCCTTTAAACAAACATGTAGCGTTTTGAATTATAAACAAAGTTTTTTCCTGAAAATATTTTACGTAAAAACCACCAAACAGACCGTACAAAAAAATCAAATGGAAAATTATTTGCTAAGCGTCAAAACAGTACACAATAGATAGTCAACTTTAATAATTAGGATCAACAGGCAAGTAATAATCCAAAACATTACAGCAAGGCCAGTAACCTTCTTGGTAATTCTTGAAAGTTGAAACCTTCAATCCAACACTTTTTTTTTTTAATTACTTTTATTAGTTTTTAAATGATAAAAAATTCAGAACCAATCCAAAACTAATAAGCCAAAAATGTTTTATTAAGGCCATGCACATAACAAAAACCTAACACCAAAAAACAAAAACAGAAAATGCCAAGACCAAAAGCACACAATACAGGGCCATCATGTGCACTTACGAAATGAATGCATAGCTCATAACAATTGGAATAAATATCACCTCAATGGCATGGAATATTCTTGTAGGTGAACACTAAAAAAGGATTCATAGCCATATTATGAACTTTTTTGTACTTTCGTTACTCCATTACATTCCCCTCATTTACAAAAGCTAGTGTCTCTGTGTAGCTAACAGTGAAAGTGTGACAATAATTATTGACATATTTTGCAATCTTCCTTAGTTCTTGCGTTTTACGATCATACACTACCAACCATTCTTCACTATATAGAAAAAGAACCAACCCATCCTCCTGAAATTCCAACATTTTATCAATCCCGGGATGGGGGCTGATCTTGAATTTCTTTGTCTAAGTCCATTCAACACCAGTTTCATTCATAACCCATACATCATACCACTTGATAAAGTTGATAGTGACATCTTCTTCATCGAAATCCTCATCGTAATATTCTACAATTAAGGATACAGATTCATTGATAATTGCAATTTTGTTGTTTGAGCAAGGATCTTCAGTTATGGGAGGAAGCGGCGTTTCTTGGAAAACCTCATTACTCATGTCAAACGAAATCATGAAGCCGAAAAGGCAGCGTAGCCAAAGAATACTCTGTAGCCTTTCAATGATAAAATCCATTTAGGTATGATGGAAACTCGGCAAATTCAAAGACATAAAGTTGGGTAACGGATCTATCAATCACTCTCCAAGAATTAGTACTAAGGTTGTATACCTCAAATTGGGGTTGCTTGTGCCGTTGAAAGTCCACAATCCTAACCACCTTCAAATCATTTGTCTTGGGATCAATTCCAAAGCCAAATATGAAGGATACGGTAGGGGCGGTATATCGTGGACGTTGCTTTATTATGGGAAGCACCTTTGATTCTGTTGTGGCAGGGTTCCACAGCACTATATCCTCTCCATAGTAACGCGTCAAGGGAATACCATATAGAAAAAATATTCCATTGCAAGGACCATCAATAAATAGCGTAATCTCGTCCTGGAAGAATGGCGATATATCCATATCCCTGGACACCTCTAGAGTATCATTAGAGAGCAATGAGAGATATGTCAGCCTCTCGTTCTCATACACAAAGACAACACCACGTCCTTGATTGTTTGAAGTGGCCCATTTGTGGTGCTGGGTGATGAACGAATGGTTTCTCATAAGACCATGCCAAGATTTGCGTACACACTTGAATTGCATCAAGGATTTCACTGGTAACCTTGATAGGATTTCCACTACCAGATCTTCGGGGAAGTCACGACTCAGCATTTTCTTGGCTTTTTGTTTTTTTCTTCCTCAGTGCTCCACAATTTCTGTATTCAAACATTAGATGTCAAAGAATAGAACCTGATATGCAAAAGTATGTTCCAATGAGGATTATAACATCTATGCAGGACTAAGATGTCAAGTTTTCTTATGATATTTCCAGACTTGGATTGGAATGAACTAAATTGACAATATAATTCTTCAAAGTAAGAAAGCATAGTCTACCTAGCTTGCTGTCATAGACACATCTGAAAATTATAATATGCTCCAACTACACTTACGTAATGAAATTTAATTTTACCTGTGATGTGGTTTTTAATAACGCATGTAATAGTGAATAAAGTCTTTAGTGTAATTTTTCAGATTAATGTTTTACAAAACCTAATATTTCCAGTTATATTTGGGAAATTCAAACCCCTTGATTATAGAGAATTTTGACAAGAAAAAAAAGATCATGGAGAATTATTTTGTTACTAGCTTCTATTCCAAGTTCTTTATTTGTAAAAATATATTATTTTTTGTTTCGTTTTAGAGGCAACATCGAAAGTGCATATTTAACTTTAAATATATTATTATTTTTGTTTCTTCTTGAACCTCACATATTCTAACAATATCCTTATTAACTTCTTTGACAAGCATATTGCCAAAGGATTTGCTGCAGCATTTCTTGTGGATCAATTGATCATAATGTACATATTGTTTGCAAAGCAATTTCGAAAATTAAAATAAATAAAAAACAACAAATTTAGTAATGTATTAATATTTGTCATACCCTATGCATCTACTTTTTTTTTTTGGGGGGCTCTAATTGGATTGATGAGAGTTAGATTTTGGGAATGTATGTTTAGAGCATTAATGTGTTGTTTAGTTAGATAATGTGAATGGGCTCACAATTGAGTAAAAAAAAAATGTTATTATAAGAAAACATTAGCATAGAGAGTGAAAGTGAGGAAATATAATTATCATTTACAATACAATATGGGTAATGGAGGGGGACTGTATTCAATTGGCTGCAGATGTTGGACTTAGACCGACAAGCAATAAGTTATAGGGTCTCTTGGAGTGGGTTTTTGAAAATATATTAAGAATGTTTTTGTAAAGTGGATAGGTTATATGTGGGATTGAAGATGATTAGGGTATCAACTAAATGTTTGGTTTGAGGTTTTGATTGAATTTTCTTCTTTAGAATGTTTGAATTCCATTCTTGGAGAAGGCTGAAACAATAGGAGTTGAACCCAGTTAAGAAAAGTATTGTAGGCTTTAAAAAACTTGGATTCTTTAGAATATTTCCAGTGCATGATTAAGTAGTGGTTTCCCATTTTCATTGAATAAAACTTCTTTCTTTTTGCTTTCACTAGGTTTTGCTTCTACTAAACTGTTAAGGACATATTTTATGTAATTAACTAATCCTTTGACAAAATGCATTTTACTTGTAATTGGGTAGATTTTGGATGAGTTTAGTACTTCAAAAAACAAGAGTTCAAGTCAAGTGTTAAAATCATAAAAGTTTAACCAAAAAACAAGTGAAGAAAGAGCTGTTCACTAAAGCTCAACAGAAGTCTCGATAGAATCCTTTCTATTGAGAATTAATGTTGAAGCTCGACATAAGCTATCTGTCAAGAATTATGAAATCGGACTTTTCAGATCTGATTGCATGCAGATTTTGGTATATTTGTGTAGGGTTTCTTTTCACATATATAAGGATTATTTTAAAGGCCGTCGCACATGCATTGAGTGACCTAGTGTCTTATTCTCTCTAAAAAAAACTATTGCATTTTTATGCCAATGGGTTTTGTAACCAAGGAGCTTCTTGATCTTCATTATGCATGAAGTAAATAACTTTGCAGCCAACAACCTTCTTCAAGTTACTGGAGTTAGTCACGTACTAGGATCTGTGCATCATTAGTTAGTCACGTACTGGGATTCGTGCATTAAACGGATAGAGTGTCACTACAAGATCAAGTCCAATTGGGTATTAAAGTGAAGATTCAACTGTAGGTTAGTAATTTGGAATAGGCCAAGGGTAGTTGGTAAGATTATTTTTACTTGTAATCGTTTGATTATTGATTAGTAAATTCTTGGGAGTTGTGACCTTAAAATCACTCGATGGGGTTTTTACTTTGGTAGTTTTTCCCATTCGTAAACAAATCACCAAGTCAAATTTAATTTTCACTGCATTCAATTTAGTTGGTGATTTTTTTGTGCTACCACGTCATTGCATGTAATTAAACCTAATTAATTAACTTAGGTAATTAATTAATTTGCAAAGGGTCAATACATTTTTGCCCTATTAAGTGGTATCTGAGCACGCACACTCTAATTAGGTTTTAATCATTATTTTGTGATTCATTGACCCCTGTTGTCATGGATAAAGGACAATCTCTAATTATTCCACCTTTATTTGATGACACTAACTATGCATACTGGAAAGTATGCATGAGAGCTTTTTTGCAATCTTTAGATGAGAAAGTGTGGCAAGCTGTGGAGATTGGCTGGACTAAGCCAAAGGAAGCGCCAACTGATTGGAATGATGCAAAGATCAAAGCGAAAAACTTCAACAGCAGAGCATTGAACGCCATTTTTAGTGCAGTCACGAATGAGGAAGCATGGACCATTCTCCAAACGACCTATAAAGGAACTAAGTCCGTTAAAGATTCCAAGCTTCAAAGGCTTACTACAAGTTTTAAGGAGATCAAGATGGAGGAGGATGAGTCATTCAATGAATTCTATGCTAAACTCAAGGACATAGTCAACTCAACCTTTAATCTTAGGGAAACTATTCCCGAACCCAAGGTCGTAAGAAAGGTGCTAAGGTCTCTGCCTGAAAGATTCCATGCCAAGGTTACTGCCATTGAAGAATCAAAGGATATTGACTCTATTCCTTTGACAAAGTTGATTAGAAACTTGCAGACCTATGAACAAGGGTTGACAAGACTCGGGAAAGCAAGAAAAGGAAAGAATGTGGCACTGAAGGCCAAAAGTAATGAGAAGGATGAATCCTCTGAAGATGAGGATTCAAAGATGAAATCCTACATCACTAGGCAATTCAAGAAGTTCATCAAGAATACCAATGTGAAAGGATTAGATAAGGACTGATGGCAAGGAAATACGTCTCAGTCCAAGGGTCAGAACAAAGGGAAGCAAGACTTTAAAGATGATGGTCAATACCCTCTGGTCCTAAGTGTTTTGGCTGTCGTGGTTTTGGGCATATGAAACAGGAATGCCCAGCATATCTCAAGGCTACTATAAAAAGTAAGGCACTTGCTGCAACCTTAAGTGACACTGAAGCTGAAACTGAGTCCAATGACAATGATGATGAGGGAATTCTAAATGCCTTCACCACTACAATTGATCCTCCTGAAGGGATTACAGAATTTGCTGATGAAGAAGAAGACTTGTTGGAGTCAAAATTTGAAAAGATGGATGAGCAGGATGACATCCATATAGTCTATGCAAAATTATACAAAGTTTCGGAAAAGCATGAGAAACTATATAGGCTGGTCACAAGAAGCTGAGCGATATGGAACTTGATCGAGAAGAGCTCTCCACAAAGTTTGATGAAGCAAATCAGACCATTGGAGCTTTGCGGTTTGAGAATAACTTCCTTGCTGAAAGGACAAAGAAGCTTAAAGCGGGGCTGTTCCAAGTCAGAGCTCAACTAGAGAGGATTTCCAGTGCAAAGCTAGATGAAATGCTGAGCTTTCAAAAATTTGCTTCTGACAAGACTGGATTGTGGCATGAATTCTCTATATCTCCTAATATTGCCTCTTCTAGTAAAATTGTGTTTGTCTCACCTGCTAATGATGATATTTCTGAGAATGTTGGCACTAAAATTGAAATAGCTAGTGAGAACATAGACAATGGCAAATCTATTCTAGAAGCACCCCTTAAGGTTGAAAAGAAAGAGACTAGGAACCCTAGGACTAAGAAATACAATAATAAAAAGTCTCAACAAAAGAAGCCGCATTTCTGTCATCACTACGGAGCTTCAGGGCACACTCATCTAAATTGCTATAAGTAGTTACCAATCAAGAAAGCAATAGTATGCTCTCGTCTCTAAACCAAAATCAGTTTCCATCCTATCTTGCTCCTCTGGGAGATCTTCTTAAGGCCATTTTGTTCCTTTCAAACCTTAATGGATTCAATTCTTCCCCCTCACCTCAGGATCAAAGGTTCACAAAAAGGAAAAGTCCTTCCTCCAATTCCAAAGTGTGGAAGGAAAAAGGCTCCAAGTGATTAAGTCACTTCCTCTCTCTTTTGTTCTTGCATGTCCTGTTTGTTTGTTTTTAAGCTTTTGAGTCAGTCTAGTTTTATGCTTTTTGTGTTTTCTTTCATGTTTTTGTTTGGTTGTTTTCAGTTTTGCTTTATTTTTTTTTTCATCAAAATAAAAAAATAAAATAAAAAATTTTGAAAAATCAGAAAAATACAAAAATAATGTGTGTTGTGTATATTGGTACTTGTGTACCTTAGATGGCCTTTGAAACAAAGTTTCTTAATTTTGTATCTCTTGTAGCTTAGATGAGCATCTCAATACATAACTAAGCAAGTGAGCTTTATGGCTCGTGTTTGTAAAGAGTACGATTAAAATGCTCTCTTATATCTCATGCTCATATCACTCTTTTTGACGGGAATGACTAGAAAATCCTAAAAGAAAGGCATAAATAACCATCTCACCACTAACACCCACCAATTATGAATAACATATGTGTGCTTAGGCACAACGAAATTGGGATGTTTTAGCTTACATAAATGGGTATTTCTTCTCTCCATTATATGCCCATACATGCTATGCTTAAAAGAAAAAAATTGCAAAGAAAAAAATAAAAGCAAAAAGATTAAAATTCTTTCAATATGATTGTAAGCGTGTTTCTAGGAGATGTGGGAGTTATAGGATATACCTCGAAAGTGATAGTCCCCATCAACTAGTTATGATTGTGTGTGAGTGTATTTGATTTTCTCATATCTCAAATCTTCATAATATGAGACACTTATGCATTCTTGCTATGTTTCACACATAACATGCAAATTCTTTGCTACTCTTGATACATGTGCAGGTACAATGTGATTTGGTCATCACAAGAAATACATGTATTGATAAATGCTCACTAAACTGTCTTAACTTGTTTTTCAAATATAAAATTGGTTAGACTTGTTTAGTGTGTGTGTGTGTGTATGTTGGATGTATGAATGCCTTGCATATATGCTGAAAGATGTTTTGAGAGCTTAACATGTTGATTGGATCTTTGGTTAAGTTGCTTGCTTGTTGCTTTTATCTCCTTGTATTTTTCCTCCTTGAAAAACTCCTTTTCTTCAAGCCTGACAGCTTCTCAACAAATCCTCAACAAATTCCATTTCTATCAAGCTTCTTTCTTTAGCCTCGATAGAAACCTGGACAGATCTTTGATCCATTGAAGAATTTTCCTGTGCTTTCTGCCTTCTCGATAGAATCTCGACAGATCTTCAATGCATCGAGATTTTTGGGTCACTTCTCGATCAAAGTTCAACAGTTTCTCAATCTAATGAGAATTTTGGGTTTCATCTCAATAGAAGCTTAACAACTTCCTCAATCCATTGAGCCAGATTTCTTTGCTCTCTATCTGCTAGATAGATTCTTGACTGATTCTCAATCCATCGAGACCTTTCTTTTGCCGTCGACAGATCCTCGATAGTACCTCGACAGATTCACTTCCGTCGAGATTTAAAGCTTGAAAAATCCTCAATAGAAACTTCGATTCATCAAGCTGTGATTTTTATTTAAAGGCGAGGTGCGATTCAGATTTCATTTTTTCACTCTCTTTCTCAATAGAAATCTCTCTCTCTCAACCCAAACTCTTCACTCTCACTCAAATCTTCACACCCAAGTGATTTTCGGCCTAGATCTTGCTCCAAATACTTGGTAAGTGTTCTAATCCTCTTTCTTTTCATGCATTTCGACCTAGGTTTTGGAGTTTTTCAAAAATTTTGGGGTTTTTGAGTTTCTCTTGAAATTTTTGTGTTGGGTGTTATGATGTTGTTGCTATATGATCATGCATTACATTCCATTAGCATTATAACAATCTTTCATGCATTTGTTAGATGTGTGCTTGATTATTGATGTGAGTGCTGTTAGGTTTGGATTGGGTTATACCCATGATGCTCTTAAATTTTCATGTCACATGTTCATGCACACATACTTCTCATTTTATCTTTTTATGGTCTGAGATTGTGTTTCTGTTCTGTCTTCTCTCTCTCTCTCGAATAAAACCTCTCTATGGCACCCAAACAGAGAAAATCTATTCTGGCTCAAAACCCTCTTCAAGGTTCTAGGTCATCCTCTTCATCTTTTCCTTTTGTTCCATCTCACATCTAGTTCTGTGATGAGAAGGCCAAGACGGACTTCTTTGAGAACTTCCATGCTCGTGGCATTCATCCGGAATGCTAGGTCAATCTGTCAGATTTCTTCGACACTATGCTACCTAATGTCATTCGGTCTCGAGGATGGGAATCTCTATGTGAGAAACCCGTGCATTGTCCTGTCGTGTTCATACAGGAATTCTACTCTAACATACACGGCATCGATACCTTTGTGCCTCAGTTCACTACGTGATTCTGAGGTACACATATAGTAATTACCCCAGATCTTGTTGCTAAGGTACTACGAGTCCCTAGGGTGGTGCATCCTGACTACCCTGGTTGTGATCGTCTCCGAACCGTGTCTAGAGACGAACTCATCTCCCATTTTTATGGGACTCCTTTCATATGGGGTGGTAAGCTAAACACTCCATGCTCGGGTTTTGCAAAAGGCTCAAGATTCCTTAACATGGTGATGACATTCACTCTAACACCATTGTCTCACTATAACTTCATCGCTGAGCCGCGTGCTCGTTTTCTTCTTTCTTTGATGGAGGATCTTACTACTGATTTTCCCTCTCATTTCATCACATCTATTATTGATGTCTATCAGGATACCGCTTCTCGTGATAAGCTCATCTTTCCTTCGGCTATCACGCGAACCCTTCACCACTTCTCCATTCCCTTTCCTCTCTCTCCTCTCTTCACTGTCATGGGTGCCATTAGCACTGGTTCTATCCAGCGGAGTGAGGCTCAGCTTCAGGCAAAGTGGCCACACATTGAGACGACCGATCCTGCGACTCCTGCAGCTCCACCATCCTCGACTCCATCTTCTTCAACCCTTTCTACCTCAACAGTTGGTGGTGTAACCCTCGAGGCCATCATGGAGCAGCTCCAAAGGATGCAAGCTGACTTTGGTGGTCATCTAGACTATCTCACTAATGAGATGTGTCAGATGAACACCCGAGTGGGTTGCATTACTCACCAGTAGGCTTGCATGGCTGGTTTTGCTCCTACTCCTTCTCCAAAGCATCCCGCAGCTTCTCTTTCTAAGGACAACGATGATGATGATGAGGATGATACGGATGGTGCTAGCTCTTCCGGTAATGACAAGATGATGACCTCTCAATGACTTGTCGTTTGTCATTCGTGACAAAAAGAGGGAGTAGTTTTGGTTTTGAGAGTAGTCTTGTACTTAGGGGGAGAGTTAGTATAGGACTTTTTTTGATAGGGGGAGTGTTCATAGTTTTTTAGAAATGTAGTGAGGATGCTTATATATTTTCTTTTTACATGCTTATGTATTTTCTTTTTACATTAGCTTCATGTACACCGGTCTTGTGACCATTTTACACATACATCGTTCTTTATTTTATATATATATATATATATATATATATATATATATGAGATGTATGTTTTTTATTCGCCTACCCCTACATGTGTTGTTTCTTCTCTATCTTTATACGCATGTTTCTTTATGTACGCAATCTTTATTTCTGTTTCACACATAATGCCTTGATGAGTTTTGTTTAAGTGTTTCAGAAAGACAGGTTGTGAAAGTTTATCTTGCCATGAACTCTCTTCTTACAAAGTTTTTCAAGAGTTTGTATTAGGGATAGATTTATTTTGTAATACAACAAGTGGTTATGAGTTTAGTGATTTAAGACTGCTCTCATGATTATTTGTTTTGTTGTGGTTTTGTCACCGACTGCCAAAGGAGGAGATTGTTAAGGACATATTTTATATAATTGGCTAATCCTTTGACAAAATGCACTTTACTTGTAATTGGGTAGATCTAGGATGGATTTAATACTTCAAGAAATAAGAGTTCAAGTCAAGTGTTAAAGTCATGAAAATCTGACCAAGAAACAAATGAAGAAAGAGCTATTCACTAAAGCTCGATAGAATCCTTTCTATCGAGAATTAATGTTGAAGCTCGACACAAGCTATTTTTGTCAAGAATTACGAAATTAGACTTTTCAGATCTGATTGCATGCAGATTCTTGTATATTTATGTAGGGTTTTTTTTCTCACAACCCTAGACTTATATAAGGATTATTTTAAAGGTCGTCGCACATGCATTGAGTAACCTAGTGCCTTATTCTCTCTGAAAGAAGCTATTGCGTTTTTACGCCAAAGGTTTTGTAACCAAGGAGCTTCTTGATCTTCATTGTGCATGAAGTGAAAAACTTTGCAACTAACAACCTTCTTCAAGTTGCTAGAGTTAGTTACATACTGAGATTTGTGCATCATCGGTTAGTCATGTATTGGGATTCGTGCATTAAACGGAAAGAGTGTCACTACAAGATCAAGTCTCATTGGATATTGGAGTGAAGATTCAATTGTAGGTTGGTAATTTGGGATAGACCAAGGGTAGTTGGTAAGATTTCTTTTACTTGTAATTACTTGATTATTGATTAGTGGATTTTTGGGAGCAGTGACCTTAAAATCACCTGGTGAGGTTTTTACCTTGATGGTTTTTCCCATTCGTAAACAAATCACCGTGTCAAATTTAATTTTCGCTGCATTCAGTTTAGTTGGTGATTTGTTTGTACTATCATGTCATTGCATGTAATTGAACCTAGTTAATTAACTTGAGTAATTAATTAATTTGCAAGGAGTCAATTACATTTATGCCCTATCATAAAAAAAAAGTTTCTCATAGTAAGTTCTTAAGACACAAACAATCAAAATTGCCCAGGAAAAAATACACTCACCTCGCAGCAGCTTTCCGATTGTTCCGCCTACTACTTTGGCGACTTCTGCATAGGTGAAAGACAGAAATGAGAGCAATTGGAAATAAATTTCGTATATCAATAAATAAATCAAATCTGTGACCTTTTTATGTCCAACCGGACAGATTATGTGTTTATAGGGAAGAGGATGAGCCAATTTATTTAGAGAAAGGGACTTGTGCTCTAGAGTCATGTACATTGATCATACGGACCTTAAACACTTGTCTTTTTTTTCTTCTTTTTCTTTTTTTTTTTTCTTTTTTTTTTTTTGGGCTGTAATAGGAATATGCAGTAATTGCTGTAGCAAAACCGTCCACATTTATTTATTTATTAACTAGTGAAAGTGAAAGTGAAAGTCCCGTGTGTGTTGCACGGCTTTAGTCATGAGTTTTTTGATATATGACTTATAATAAATGATTGATTTTAAAAAAAAAAATTAAATGAATGACTATCATATATACTATATACTATATAATGGTTACACCAAGTGGCTTAGTAAATTAATTTTATATTATTTGTTAGATTATATTTTCTCAAATTAAGAGATAATATTTAACAATTGTTTCCTTTATGTAAAAAATTGTTATTTGAATTTCAACAAATTTAAATTCTATTATAAAAAATCATATCATCATATCATATCATATAGTACTATATACTAAAAGTTGGGCTTAAAAGTTGTAGTTGTGCCGCAACGCTACTTTCCTCTATTAGTAAATTAATTTTATATAATTTGTTAGGATATATTTCCTCAAAAATTAAGGGATAATATTTACAACTGTTTAATTTAAGTAAAAAATTATCATTTGAATTCCAACTAATTTAAATTCTGTAAGGACTCGATTTGTAACGACCCGTAACAGGGTTGGGTTTGCACGTAAAAATGCCCAAACAATATCACTTATAGAGCGTGGGTTTGAAAGGCTAGGCCCCAGTCACCAGACGGTGGGTTTTTCATGGTGTTCATACATGATTTAGATCATGTTCGCCCTGGGAGTCTTTCTCCTGGAGGCGGGCTGGGAGGCTCTGGTTTTTGGCCATTTTTCCTAGCCCCCTTCTTTAGATTGCTTACTTTTCCTTTTATACTAGCCTAGGTTCCTTATCCTTCGTTCACGTGTAGGATCGACTTTTCCAAGATTGATATTTGTCCCATCAGTCCATATCCAGAGTGGTTGGGGGTGGTTGTAAAAGCTGGAGAGTATGGCTCTGTCAGATGCAGAGCATTGAATGGCAGTAAAAGCAGCTTTCCTTGGTTGACATACTTTCCAGCGTATACTTCTCTTATTGACTTAGATATTTTAGATTTTTTCCAAACTGTTCCTATACTGTTTTTACCCTTCCTTCTTGTGAGACCTCGGGCATGCTGAGGACTGAATCGTCCTCGGCCGTGTCACAAGACTATTTTGTACTTGTATTACCGATCCTGGGCTATAACCCTCCTCGGCTCGGGCCTTAAGCCCCAATGGATAAATGGGCCAGGGTCATAAATTATTGGACCCTACAATAGCCCCTCAAAATCCTGCTGTCCGACCTCTTGGTTGGAGAGGAGGATTTTGGTAATGCCAAGCCTTTATTACGGCTCGTTTAACTCTGTTCTTCACTAATGTTGATGTCTTTCTATCTGCCCAGGAAACATACCGGGCTACGAAACATTCCTCTGAATTCATTCACGATGCGTTCCTGTCGTTTGATTATTCAAAACGCGCCTTTAATGATTACCATTTTACGAGACCATTTGAATTCGATGGTTGTTGACGGTGTGGGGAAATGGAACGGGTACATTCTCGTTTACAGATTTTATTGGAAATCTGGACAGATTAAATACCTTCTGTTTTACCCTTTATATAAGAAGAAAAGCAAGAGGTTACTTCTCTTGTACAGAGACCCTTTTAATCCTTCTGAAATCTGAAACCATTAGCCTCTTCCAGAATTTACCTTACCCGCTAGTTTCACCTTACATTGTGATACGTTCGAGATAGGAGTCAGTAATAAAGGAACCATACCCTTCCCAGAAATGCCATGTTCCTATAAAGCTCAGAATGGCTCGGTCAGGGCAGGGATGGCAGAGACTCAAGATCTTTCTTACCCCCTTTTCAGCCAAAATCCAAAGCAGGGGCTCGTCGTGTCAAATTTTTGGCGTGACCGAGCTGGGATCACCTATTACCAGTACCAGCCGCTCTCTCATGAGCCTAACTAACATGGTACCAGCGTGTTAGGAGTCAGGACTAATGCAGGGACTAAGTGTCCCTGCTTCTTCCTCTCTTTATTCATTGGTGTCTTCTTTTGCCTCTCCTTCTTCTTCTTTCCCATCACCAGATCCATCCTGATGCTTTTCCTTCTTCCTCTTCTTCTCCTCCTTCTTTCTCTTCTCTCCTCCTTCTTTCTCTGAAGAAGGTCCTCCTCTCAATATGGGCGCTACTGGGGCAGAGTTTGGAAGGACTTCGGAGACGAGTTTAAAAAGACCTCTGACTGTTTATTTGTCTTATTGTTGTTGTTGTTTTTTTTTTTTTATTGTTTTTGTAATCCATCTTCTGTATAGGCTTGTTTAAGCCCTTCTTTGTACGTTGTAATACCTCTTTATATCAATAAAAGTCGTTATTGCTTTATTTCACATGTTCTATCTCTTTATTTCTGAAATGGTTACGCCATGAATAAACATACTATCTTGTGAGTTCTTTTTATTTTTACACTTTGACCGATGCCTAGGAGCGAAACCCCCACTAATAAAAAGAGCTTGCTCCGTGCTTATCGAAGTTAGTCGGCGTAAGAATGCCGATTTGAACAAATGACACTTAAGGCAGAAATCCTTACCAAGAAAAAGAAAAGTATATTATGATGGGTTTATTAGAGTTATCTAGCGTAATAATGCCGACCCAAGAAAACGATACTTAGGGCCGAAAATCCTTACTAAAGATAAAAGATACTATTATAAACGTATTGGAGGTATTGTATACAAAAAGATCGACCTAAAAATGGGTTGCATGCCCCAAATTTAAACAAGGTGATGGCGGAATGCCCGATGCCGTGTAGGAAATAATCACCCGAGGATACCCAAAATGAACAGCACCTGCAGGTTGCTGAATAATAAGGCATTTTGCCATCTTCCTAATAACTTTCGTAGCCTTAACCTTTTTCTGGTGTTTGGTCCGAGGACTGAGTAACTTAAAATTCTCCTAGAGTAGTTGGTTTCCCCATAGGTTTGAGTCCGAGGACCATACAATACCTTGGTTCTGTCCAAAACTTGGTAGATACTGATAAGTAGTTGGTTTTCCCATAGGTTTGAGTCTGAGGACCATACAATACCTCGGTTTTGTCCAAAACTTGATAAATACTGATAAGTAGTTGGTTTCCCCATAGGTTTGAGTCCGAGGACCATACAATACCTTGGTTCTGTCCAAAACTTGATAGATACTGATAAGTAATTGGTTCCCCCATAGGTTTGAGTCTGAGGACCATACAATACCTTGGTTCTGTCCAAAACTTGATAGATACTGATAAGTAGTTGGTTTCCCTATAGGTTTGAATCCGAGGACCATACAATACCTTGGTTCTGTCCAAAACTTGATAGATACTGATAAGTAGTTGGTTTCCCCATAAGTTTGAGTCCGAGAACCATACAATACCTTGGTTCTGTCCAAAACTTGATAAATACTGATAAGTAGTTGGGGGAATTAACCCCACGGCTATGACATGAGACCTTGGTTTTGGGGGAATTAGCTCCTTGGCCAAGCCCCTAGAATCATCGGTGCGGCTGACGCTACAAAGCGTAGCCCCTAGTAAAGAAACATAGCCCCTAGTGGAACTTTACGCTAGAACACTACCATCGGTCATTGGAAATGATAAAGGGACTCTCTTGACCTACCGCCTGTGCCAACACACAATCCTTTCCCACAGATGGCACCAATTGTAAGGACTCGATTTGTAACAACCTGTAACAGGGTTGGGTTCGCATGTAAAAAGGCCCAAACAATATCACTTATAGAGCGTGGGTTTGAAAAGCTAGGCCCCAGTCACCAGACGGTGGGTTTTTCATGGTGTTCATACATGATTTAGATCATGTTCGCCCTGGGAGTCTTTCTCCTGGAGGCGGGCTGGGAGGCTCTGGTTTTTGGCCATTTTTCCCAGCCCCCTTCTTTAGATTGCTTACTTTTCCTTTTTTTACTAGCCTAGGTTCCTTATCCTTCGTTCACGTGTAGGATCGACTTTTCCAAGATTGATATTTGTCACATCAGTCCATATCCAGAGTGGTTGGTGGTGGTTGTAAAAGTTGGAGAGTATGGCTCTGTCAGGTGCAGAGCATTGAATGGCAGTAAAGGCAGCTTTCCTTGGTTGACATACTTTCCAGCGTATACTTCTCTTATTGACTTAGATATTTTAAATTTTTTTCAAACTGTTCCTATACCGTTTTTACCCTTCCTTCTTGTGAGACCTCGGGCATGCCGAGGACTGAATCGTCCTCGGCCGTGTCACAAGACTATTTTGTACTTGTATTACCGATCCTGGGCTATAACCCTCCTCGGCTCGGGCCTTGGGCCCCAATGGATAAATGGGCCAGGGCCACAAATTATTGGGCCCCACAAATTCTATTAAAAATGAAAGTTTATTATAAAAAATTCTAAGCTTAAATCCCAAAAAACAACCCACTTTTTCTTCTTCTTTTTTAAAATCCACGTTTTGACTTCTACTCTAACTAAAAGTCTATTATCAATATTTTAAAAACAACTAATTAGTAAATTTATTTACATTAAAATTTCAACAAATTTAAATTCTATTCAAACTAAAAGTTTATTATCAAAAATTTCTAAAATTAAATATTTCAACAAATTTTAATTCTATTCAAATTAAAAGTCCATTATAAAAAATTCTAAACTTAACTCCAAGACAATAGCGCATGCTTTCTTTTTCCAAAAAAAAAAAAAGAAAAAACCTTACCTTTTCCCTTCTACTCCAACTAAAAGTCTATTATCAACATTTTAATAACTGCTAATCAGTCAATTAATTTTATACATTTAATCTTTATCAAATTTAAATTCTATTTAAACTAAAAGACTGTTATAAAAAATTCTAAACTTAAATCTCAAGTAACAACCCACGTTTTATTTCTTAAAAAATAAAAATAAAAAACCCACGTTTTGACTTTTACTCCAACTAAAAGTCTATTATCAATTTTTTAAGAACAACTAATTAATAAATTGATTTTATACATTTAAATTTCAAAAAATTCAAATTCTATTCAAACTAAAAGTCTATAAAAAATTCTAAACTTAAATCCTAAACAACAACCCACGTTTTCTTTCTTAAAAAAAAAAAATTAAAAAAAAATTAAACTTCTACTCCTCCTAAAAGTCTATTATCAACATTTTAAGAATAACTAATTAGTAAATTAAATTTATATTATTTTTTATAATAGCAAATTAAGGGATTGTTTTATTTAAATAAAACTAAAGTCTACATCAAAATTTTTAAAACTTAAATTTCACACAACTCAAAAAAAAAAAAAATTTCTCAAGTTGCATCTTATTAAATTAATATTTTATTAGGATATTAAGCTACAAGAATCTTGACTAAGGGATAATATTTAACAATAATTTAATTTAGATACAACTTTATCATCTAAGTTTTAGAAATTTAAATTCTATTCCAACTAATTGTCTATTATCAATGACTTGAGGTTCTCTTCAAGATTGTAAATGTACACTGCATGCTTGCTTGTGAAACTCCCTAACCAAGAGGCAACATACTTGATTGGCCTCACAAATTCCTTGTCTCATTGCCACGAAAATAAAAAATGAACATGTGAGAGAAACATTGCATTCATAAATTGCAAAATGCAAAGATAATTTTCCATGTTAGATAGACCAACTAGTGGTTAAATAATCTCACAATAGGCAACCCTCACAATATTGTAGACACTAAATCATAAGGAAAGTGAATAAGGAAATAAAATGCCCACTTCATCAACAATAACACAATAGGGAAAACATTGTAAATACTGAGAGAGGATGAAATATAGAGAGACCTAATGATTTGAAATCCATGAACCTAGTAAAAAGAATAACGTTTTTATAATAAAAAAAAAATAAACTAGCCATCAAAATCAGTTTATGTCAAAGTTAAGTTAACAAATTTATACTGAATTGTTTAAATTGACATAAAATTAAGACTAAAAAGAATAATTTTGTGAAAACACATGTACTATACATACATACATACATATGTGTGTGTATATGAATGAGATGCAATATATATTTTATTGGACTTGTATTCAAATTCACAATTTAATGACATTCTCTCTTTAACTCAAGCTTCTCCTCCAAATTGTAAATATACGCTGCATGCCTGCTTGTGAAAACTGAAAACCCCTAACTGAATGGCAACATAAGCAATGGTAAATTACATTCAATAGTATATTCAAATTTACAAAAACTTGCGATAGTCACTCCACAAGTATAAGTGCTTGTAGGGTGTAGGAAGCAAAGGCCAAGGTTCAAGTCTCCAAGAGAGAGTTTCACACACGTATACACTTAGAATATGCTAGAGTAGAATTTTATCTTGTATATAAAAAAATTTACAAAATTTTAATAAGATCACAAGTTTTTTGTGAATATAAGATTGCAAAATACTTTTAGTCTTATATCTATTTATTTATTTGATTTGTTCGAGTTATTTGTAATTTTTTTTGGTTGTATATTATAACAATCTCTTGTTTGATTAATTTTTTTTTATACCCTTCCATATTACAGGGAACTCGAGCTTGGTAAGCTCAAGTACCGTAGAAGAAAAAAAAAAGAGCATTACACTCAAGTTTTGTATTTACAAAGAAATTGAGCTTGGTAAGCTCGAGTATTTTGTTGCATGGAACTCGAGTTTACCAAGCTCGAGTTCCATGTGGCATTTTTTCAATAAAAAAATCCATGTCAACACAAGTTTTTTTATGAAACTTGAGTATTTAAAACTCGATTTACACAACAAACTCAAGTTTCATGAACTCGAGTTTCAAAAAAGTGGTATATTGCTACATATTTTGCAAACAGTGGTATGTTACTAATAATTTCTGCGAAAAGTGGTGAATGGACAATTTGGCCGATTAATAAGTATATAATCTATTAAAATATTTAGATTTCAATTTTTTTGTATCTTAAAATTATACACAAAATATGCGAATTGGTATTGATGATTGTGTAGTGCAATTCTCTGAAATTACAAAAGAGTGATCCTCTTATTCAATCTCCTGAAAATATTTGTTGATTGGAATTGTAGTAATGTGATTTTGATTCAAACACAAAATATCCTTCAATTTGGTAGAGGGATGGATCGAAGATTGTTGAAACGGAATTTCAATGAATCTCTGGCTATGAGCTTGTTAGAAATCCTTTGTTCTTCGCGTTCTTCGTGTTCTTCGTGTGTTCTTCGTCTTTGAAGGTTTATGGTGGAAGTTCTTCGGGGCTTTAGAGGCTTGAATCCGTAATGCTTCACTGATTTGTAATTTGTTGATGTTTTTCGAACCTTTGAGCTTGATTCCCGTAAACTTTAGGATCTAGGTAGATAGTTTGGATGATTCTGTTTCGAATGTTCTTCGATTTTGGGGTTGAAATTCTTGAAGGCTTTGAGGCTTGATTCTTGCAGAGCTTTTTTAATTCTGAATCTTCGTCTCTGATGCTGCTTGTACTCCAGATGGCTTGGTCCCCTAAATGCCTTAGAAAGGCTTCTATTTATAGGAGTTTAGAGGTGGGTGAGCGACACGTGGCGGAGTCTGATTGGTGACACATGTCACAGCCTAATTGGTCCACTTATGTCATCGCTTACACGCGCTGGATTGCTTGTGTCATCACTTACACGTACGAGGCTGCTTGTGTCATCGCTTATACGTGCTGATGTGTGATTAGTTTTTGCATGACACTTGACAAATTTCTGTTGGTTTCTAAGTAGTGATAGCAAAACCTAGTAGCAATACGTGGTGCTTTGTAATTGGTTGTATTTTATGAACTTGGTAGTGTGACGTGTCAACTTGTGATAGGTCGGGAATTTTCCCTCTCTACAGCATGTTAGAATGATAAAAATGTGTAATCTAATTGTTTGATTTCACATACATTTCTTATCTCTCTCTTAGTTTCAAATAATAGCGTGGACACCCCAGGAAATGTCTTAAGTTTTTCTACTTTTTAATTGAAAATTATTTTATTTGTTTTGATTTTGAAACATTATGGGAAATACTGAAAATATTAAAGAAACTTTTGGAAAATTGAAGTCTTCTCTTATTTTGTTATTCTTTTTGTAGAAAAATAAAATGACAATGTAATAAAAACTAAATTATTTTAAGGGTTCCAATTTTTTTCAGAGGGTACCGAGTTAACTCTTATATTTTTGGGGACTCACTCTTTATTTGGGGTGTCTAATATTTAAAAATACATGATAATTTTTTTTTAGAAAAATAAGGGGGGCCCTTTGTCTTGCTAGATAGATGGTAATTTTTAGAAAAATATTAAGGATAAAATGAAAATTAAAAATTTATTATTAAAAAAAAAAAAAAAAAAAAAAAAAAACCTTTCCCACTTGAAATCGAGGAAGTGACACAAAAGCTTTGGAGGGGTAAGACAGACCATAGCCAGTAATATATAATATGAAATACGGTTGTTCTTCATTCCGATCGAAATTTAAACGGTCTTTGTAAAAAAGAGGCGTAAAAAAGGGGAAATGAAAAAACCATGTCGTGTTAGGTAGATGATAGGATATAATTAGTAATTTTTAGAAAATATCAAGGATAAAAATGAAAAAAAAATTAAAAAATTAACCCAAACCTGTGTTATAGGTAGATGATATGATATAGTTAGTAATTTTAGAAAATATTAAGGATAAAAAAATTATTAAAAAAAAAAAAAAAAAAAAAAACCCAAACCTGTCCCACTTGAAATGGATGAAGTGAAATAAAAATTTTGGATGGGTTAAGATAGATCCCTAGTTAGTAATGTATTGGATGAATTAAATATGTATGGAATGAAATATGTTTTGTTTCATTTTGATCAAAATTTAAACAATCTTTGTAAAATAGTCATAAAAAAGTGAAAAGAAAACTAAAGCCAAAAATAGGTGTATCTACGTGTATATTACGAATTGGAAGAAAAAATTTGAGATTAAAAGAACAGTTATATATGTTAAGCTGTTTTGTTATTATATTTTAATTTAGTAGTATACTTATATTATGTAATATAATATTATAAGATGCAATAAAAAATTCAACTAATTTACAGTTTAATAAATTTAACATATATTTTTCTTCACATTTTAATTGTTAAGTGAATGAAGAAGTTGATTTTTTTTTTTTTTTTTTATAATGAAGTAGACGATGTTTAGTATATTCTTTCATGCACTTAATTAATTAACCCAAAAAAAGAGTGTATATATTTTCTTATGTTATATATTTTAATTTCATATGATTTTATTTTTAATTTAGTATATAGATTATAGGGGGGAAATTACTTTCCTCTCTCTATTTTTTAGTTAAATCTAATAGAATCACAATGATTACAAATGCAATCCTTGACATTTTTTCTCCTTGTGATTTACAATTAATGATTTCTTCGAAGGATTCCGTTAGATTTAATTGAGAAAGTAACAAATTTAGAGTATTTGCTCATTTTCAAAAATAATGGGAGAAATTGTGAATTATCCCAAATGGAGGAAAGTGTTCCCCCCCCCCCCCCCCCCCCCCCCCCCCCGCGCCCAGATTATAGAAAAATCTTAATAATAGATGAAAAAAAATCAAGATTATGGTAAAAATGTGAAAATGTTGATGTTTAACATAAATAACAAAACATGGAACCAAAATTATTCATTTTGATAATTTAATTGCTATATATAATAACACATTTTAACAAATGAATAATTATACTCTAGAAAAAAGTATTGAAGTTTAGTTAAGTTGGAGCATTTTTGTACAAGTATTGGAAAACGCTTAATGGGTGTTTAATAGGTCTAATTATAAATAAATAAAGCATATATTTTCCAGAATTTTTTTTTTTGTTTTATACAATAAATGGGAGTTTAATTAAAAATACACAGGTACATATAATATATGGTATAATATGACAGTATATATACATTACTAATTATGGATAAATATAAAATCTCATCCAAATTGGGTAGTATAATTAAATAAAAGGAAAACAAAGTCTGACCAAATAGAGTTTATAATTAAATAAATATAAAATCTCATCCAAAAAGAGTTTTTTTTTTTTTTTTTTTTTTTTTAACTCTCCTCTCATCCTCTCCCAACCAAACAAAGTGTGACCAAAAACAAAAATATATAAATAAAAGGAAAAAGAGTAGTCGTGGATCTAAAATTTAGGCATAAAAATAAAGGGGCCCAATTAGTATCAAGCCCAAATGTTTATGGTCCGCGAATGTAAAAGGACCTAATTACAGGTATGAATAAACCAAAAAAACAAAAAAGAAGAAAAACCAATGAGTAACATGGCATCAAACTCAAATATTCAGGAATACTTACAATAACAAAGCAATGAGTAGCCACATGTAAAAGCATATGTTAAGTGAATTAAAAGATTACCGAAATCAATCAAACACGATGGAGCTGCTGGAGATTCTGGGAAGTTGACACCGCAGCTGAGCTTCAGTGAGGATATGGGTATGGCGGTTAATTAAGGCTTGCGTTATAATGAATGATGTACGGACCAGGGCCCTGGGGCCTGGCCTGGCAGTCTAATACATCACCCTGCCCTCATCGGACCTTTAGCATCGGTTCGAACACCTCAGGGCCCCATCTAGGTCCAAAAACTAAAGTGAGGCTGAACTGTCTTGGATCCCCAAAGCAAGCCCCATCTGATCATCTTTAACCTGGTCAGGGGTATCGTTGTTCAAAGATACCCTATACTCAGCTGCCCAGTGGAACCTTAGAAAATATCGCTGCCGAGCAGGCTTTTAGAGGTGGGAATTAGTTCCAATGCCACTACCACCCTTCCCGACAGAACGTCCACTTAAAGGCGATGTAGCACTAGTAGGGGGGAGTAATCATAACATCTCCACTTATCCAAAACTATAAATAAGAGGATTAAGGGAGAAGTAGGGGTTGGCAATTCTAAAGAGAATAGTGAGAGAAAAGAACAACAATTCTAAGAAAGAGAGATAGTGACTCTGTGAGGTAAAGAGAAGAGTTTAAGGAAACAGGAGTGTGCGTCTCCGAGTGTAGGACCACCCATAGTAGGAAACCCAAAGCCCACTATACAAATAGATTGTGAGCCTGAGTAGAGGTTGGGCCCAATAGCCATATTTTGGGTACGCACAAATGAGTTTTGTATTTCAGAGGAGAATAGTTCAATTGCAATGGTGGATTATATATATTACATAGTTGTAGCTGTCTCAGTAGATTAACTACGTATGTTATAATCCACCATAAACCTCGCCAACAAGTATGCATCACTTAAATTTAAAAAAAATTATCAATAATTGTACAGGTAGAATAACTCAACTATAAATTCTAAGAACAATAATAAAATAGCAATTAAGAAATACCAACATTTTTTTTTTTTAAGAGAGTTTCAATTTATGGCGTTCACTCCTGATGATTGCTCTTTATCATCATACCAAGATACCAATTGGTTTTGGATATAGGCATGAATTGAATTCCAAATCTCTTATTCAACTATTAGAGAATTTATTAATTGAGCTAACTAAAACTCACAAAAAATGCCAACTTGAATGAAGTTATTAGTTATTACCCAGTTATTTCTTCCTATCATGAATCTTGATGAAAGAAAATATATAAATGGTTAATATAAAATTCTTTGATCATGGACTTTTTTGTTATTGTTAGTGTGTGTGTGCGTGAGGGTGATGAAGGATAGTACTAGTAGTATCCTCTTCCTAGTTAGTTCAACAAAGGCCTGGGCTCACATGGCTTGGATGAAAAGAGAAAAATGAATGAGGGACAATTGAGCAAGACATGGTGTTTGACAAAAGCCCAAACCTGAGTAGCAAAACAATTTGTTTAAAGGTACATTAGGGCCTAATTTAAGGGTTGACATGTGTCTTTAGTGTAATTGTTAATAAACTATATTAAGAAAGTTTGAACATCACTTTCAAGTAATCTGCAATATTGCTTTGTTCATGCGGTAAGAAAGTTCTTGCTTGAGGAGTACTGAATATCACTGGAGTCGAATAATTTGATCTGGAAGGCTTTTTTCATGTGGTAAGATCTTCATCGCTTGTTTAGTAGACAAACAAGTTATGAAATAAATCACTGAATTAGAATAAAGTTTTCTGGAATATTGCTTTCTTTATGTGGATATAAGAAATTCCATGCATATATTTTGCGTGGACAAAGAAAGTAATGAAGTAAATTAAAGTAGCATCAAGTGATCTGGAATATTGCTTTCTCCAACTGGATAAAAAGCAATATGCTGTGCTTGAATTAAAGCCAATGATGCCGGACAATATCAAATTAGGATAAAGAGGAAAATTGAACCCAAAAAAAAAAGAGATAAAACCTTAAAAAAAACAGCATTTAGAGGCTTGCCTGAAATGAGCACCAAGCAAAGAATTCAGGCATCATAAACAGAGGCGGCTCTACAGCCAACTTAGGGGTTCAAATGAACCCCTGACGTGGCCAAAAAAAACAAAAATTATATATAAAATTTTACAATTTTTTTTTTTTTGTTTCGGTCCTTAAAATAAAATTTTGAATACCCTAACAATAAATTTTGTTTAATCCTAGTTGAAATAAACTTGAATATGATCATTTTAGTATTATTTTCACAATATTATTTTCACAATAATTTAATAATAAAGGTTAAGCGGCAAGTTTTAATTGGATTTTATCTAAACCCACAAATTATATCATTTTTTTTACATATCTTTAACAACTTGCCACTTAGAATTTATTGTGAAAGTATTGTATCAGTAGTTGTACACTTAAAATTGCTACTTTGATTTTAAAACTAAATAAATAAATACAAATTCTCCCCAAATCTGGCTTACTTTGCAATTGGCTGGGGAATGAAATTATTTTCCCTGTACTTTTTTTCTTCATTAGCAAAAAATTACACCACACACAAAAATTACAATATTATTGATTCCCTAGAAAAAAAATACTGGAGCCGTCATAAATATTTTTTTCTTTTTTTCTTTTTTAAGCCACGCTATGTGCTAGGCGAGCATTTTGTCAATCACATTGGTATTTTTTATCATTGAAATGACATGAATCAAACAAAACCTTGTTGAATACCCAAGCACCAAAAGAGTTTATTCAGGAAAAAAAAAAAAAAAGGTTTTCTCTTCTTTTTTTTTTTCAAAGAAAATACTAAGGACAAAAAAGTAAATACGCAATTTTTATTAATATTATCATGTAGTAAGTTATGAATAGTTGAGGTAAAATAATAGGTCTATATCTTTACCAATTACAACTTATTGATGAGTTATAATAAAGTTGTAAACTTTTTTTTTTATTCTTTTTTTTATGGGTTTTTTTATTCCTTTTATATAAAAAAAATATATATATATTATTGCATTGATCACTACTTTTTCTTGTAGGGAAAAGAAAAAGGTTCCATATCAGTGTAGAGAGCGCTATGCCGCTATCAAAGCACTATGATGATGGTGGCCCGTTGTTTTGACTTGTGCTGGCCTCGTCATGCAATTTATTGAACAACAAATTATGATTAGTATAAAATAATTTTCACATGATATCATTTATTAACGTCATTTCTATTATACATCAATCAAAATCACTATTTCAAAATGTGAAATTTGTTTTGTCATCAAACTTAATGGAATTATTTATACAAGAACTTTAGAACATGTAAGATTCTACTGGAAGATAGTCAATTTTTATGAAACTTAAGATGGTAACATAGATGTCTGAACAGAAAGAGTGCACACTATTATCTCAATATGAGTCTTCCTCATTACTTGTCTGCATCAAGTGGAGTTTATCATATATTTGGAGCCTAGTCAACACCCCCCCCCCCCCTCCCTTTTCTGCCGCACAAGCAATCACAAAGAAAGTATAGTTCAGATATTACGCACTTGAAAAAAAAAAAAAAAAAAGGCTGCATTTGAGCTACCACAGAAGCAAAATTGCGAATCATGATGAGGCATGCAGGTACTTATAGTAGTTTTTCGGGAGCACCTTGCTTCTCGGTTTATATTATAGAATTATCATCGACTTTACCAACATTAAAGTTTTGTATTTCTTACATTATTGGTGTACTTGAAATTTGTTGATTATTGTGATTACTCTGATTAGTTGTACTAAAATGTTTGAATGGATTTTCACATTTAATAATGCATATAAATTTTTAACCAGTTGTTGGCAGTATGATCTTAGTGAAGAAAAGGATGATGACGGAGGCGTGGATGATTCCTCAAAGTTGGAGGGAACTTTGGCAGGAATGGGAGCTACGAGGAATGATCATACTTAGCCTCACTATCCAAATAGTTCTTGTCATTCTGGGCAATCGCAGAAAGTATATTGCTGGAATCTGGATAAGATTTATTGTTTGGTCAGCCTACTTACTTGGTGACTCCATAGCTGCAATGGCGGCTGGCATGCTCTCAAATAATATAGGAGAAACTGACAAGGGTGGTCTTCTTGATGCAAAGTATGAACTCACAGCATTTTGGGCACCTCTTATGCTGTTGCACTTAGGTGGTACCGATGCCATTACTGCTTACTCCTTGGAAGACAATGAGTTATGGAAAAGGCAGTTGTTTGGAGTAGCCACTCAAGCAATGGCGACATTTTACATCTTGCTTATGGCCTGGACAGGCTCTCATATGTCCTTCCTCTTTATTGTGATGTTCTCTGTTGGGCTTGTCAAGTATTGTGAAAGAGTGTGGGTTTTATACTCGGCAAGTGAAAACACATTTAGAGACTCCATTCCGGATATCACCACTAATGTAATCAAAATAATGGAGGAATGCAAACTGAAGGAGCTAGAGGGATACCACAAGGTACTTGAGGTTCAAGTGCTTGAGGTTCATGAACGGGATTTTTCAACCGATACTTCATCAATTATATCATCCGTTCCTAACGCAAAATAATTACTTGTTGTTTGTAGTTTACTTGAGATGGTTAAGCGCCTCTTTGCAGATTTCATACTTGGCTTACAGGAACGGGATGTAAGCAGGGCAATCTTCAACAACAATGATATGACTGACAAAAAGGCTTTTGAGGTTATTGAGATTGAACTCAAGCTTATATTCGATTTGCTTTACACCAAGGCAAAGGCAGTCTACACTTTTTGGGGCATTGCTCGACGAATCATTGGAATCCTTCTCACCTTGATTGTATTGGTGATTATTTTGTTGCATGAGATGGTGATATCAAAGAAAAAATACCACAGCTACGCCAAGATTGATTTTACCATAACTTTGGTTTTGTTGGCAGTCGCTGTTCTTGTGGATTTATGGGCAATTGTGGAACTAGCTTTTGCCGACCAAACCACTCTTTGGTTAATTAAGAACAAGAAAACCACCCTCCTAAGAGCCATCAATAGTATTTTACAACTTGGTTGGCTCAAAAAAAAATCTAAAACATACAGGTGGTCAAATTCCATTGGTCAAATCAATCTGCTGAGATTTGCCTTACAAAAGCCCCTGCCCTGCCTTCCAATCCTGAAGCTATTATGCGTTGATGAAATACTAGAGATATTCCAAAATGAGACTCGTGAAGGAATCTGGGAAACCAATTTAAAAGGTCTAGTTTTCGTTGAGTGTAGAGATTGGATAAAACTTAGAGGCAATGAAACAAATCCTGAAGAATTTCATGGCTTAAGGGGAGGTCGCACGCTTAAAAAGTTTGGTCGTAATGATATTGATTGGAGTGTGAAGTTGGAGATGGACCAAAGCATCCTTGTCTGGCACCTTGTTACTGATATTTGTTGTCATGAAGACAAATACGCAAGGGCATGGCCGGGGTATCATAGAGATTGCACGTCCCTGTCAAGATATATGCTTTATCTTCTAGTCAAGCATCCTTACATGTTACCAATTGGGTCAGCACACATCAAGTTTCGGGACATTTATCTGGGACTTAGGGAACTCATGGAAGAACAGCTTTCCAAACCAGTTAAGCAAGAGGAAGCTTTGGATATGTCAAAAAATATGACAGCCAAGGACTTACTTACTGTCAACGATGGGGACAAAAGTATTTTGGTGATATTCTATGCGTGTAAGCTTAAGTCTGCATTAAATACAAATGCAAATGACACATGGGAAATAATTAGGAAAGTTTGGCTGGAAATGATGTGCCATGTTGCTAGCTATTGTGACAGAAAATACCATGCTCAGCAGCTGAGACGAGGAGGGGAATTTGTCACACATGTTTGGCTTCTTATGGCACATTTTGGCTTAACGGATCAATTCCAGACACGACGTAATCCTACAATAGGTGAGGTGGTTCTATGGTAGACTAAAATTTTACTCAATAAATTATGCAGGTAAATAAATTTAGGGGGACATCCAATTTTATATTTAACTAGCTTATAACTCCATGCATATGCATTGATATACTTAAAAATATATAATAAGATGCATAATATAATTCCTATATATATAATTTAAATACTATTGATATTCATTTTATATTTTGTTAACTCTTTAAAAAAATTTGTAATGATATTATTAGGTATAAAATGTAAATTATACATGTTTTTTTTTTTTTTTAATTATTGTGAAGCACTTTTTTTTTTTTTACGATGTATTTAATCTAGACTTTTTGGTTTTTGTATTTAATAACTCACTTAGATAAATATTTATGATGTGGTCCCACATTTGATTCTAAAATTAAGAAATAAAATTCTTTAAGAATAAATAATTTATGACATATGGCGCAAAATTGAAACTCTAATTTGGAATTCTAATTTGAGTTTCTCTCAGCTTCACCTATTATTATATATATAGATTTCATAACATGTGTTGAAATAGTCAACTGAGTGGTAAACATTTTGTGTCTATCACTTTTTTTTCCACAATTCATAATAAACCATCTCAACAAGTTGTGAAATTAGAAGTAAAATTGGACGTACTCATAGTATGTACTATCCTCTTGATGATTTACATTTGCCCTTTAATTAGTTACTTCTCACTTGCTTCAAATCTGCTTTGTCTTCTCACAATCGTTGTAGTAAGATCTTTGGCACAATATTAATTGCAATGAATGATTTAAATGTCAATTGAAATTCCTATAGGATGTCAATACCCACTTGTTGAGCTCCTACCATGTGGCGCTCTAATATTGCATTTAGCCTTTTTAATCTCTTCTCATTAAGTTATTTTTACTGTTACTCAAAAAATCACGTTAACTTCTTTTACTATTATCTAAACTAATGTTTAACCCGCACAATGCGCAGGATCATTTTACATATTAATGAACTTTATTTAATAACGTAGTATATTTAAGCATAGTGTAAAATACCTAAAACTATATACATTGGAGTACTTCCTCATGGGCTATGACTTGTACCGGCCATCTCAATTAAGTATCAGCCCAAGGAGTCCTTTGAGTCCATCTTGCATTGCCTCGGAACTTCTCTCACCCAAAAGTAAAAGGAAGTCTATATTGTCATTCAAATAATTTTTCATCAGTGACAAACAAATTGTGATAATAAGAACAATAATTGATGGTGACTTTGCTTTTTTCAAGTTTTAAAGTATCTCTTTTTCTTGGCACATTATTTAATTGTATACCATAGTTGCTTATGCAAGAGACTTGTTAGGTAAGCTGGATTGTCATACTTTTTTTAAGTTTGGGAATTTCTGGTTGGTTCATACGTGGAGGGGAAGTGGGCTTACATTGTATGTCTCCATTTTTACTGTGCTTTGTTTAATAAGTATTATATTAGACACTTTCAAAATCAAGTGTGTCTAATATAAATTGCAGCTTCATGGTAAAGCAATAAACCAAACATAAGGATGATCAACACATACACACCCTAAGAGCGTTCACATCAATTGGTTGGATAATATGAACTTATCATGAAAGAATAGCTGCAAGGCTATCATAGCAATAGAAATTTCACAAACTATAAACAAAAAATTAATGAAAAGATATTAAGATGATGCCCACTAAAAAGATATAATGCATCTCAAGTCCACTATTCCAAAAAAGCTGCGCAATGTACAAACTTCCACATGTCACAACTAAACCAATTCATAATCCTTCACTAAAATTCATGGCAATATGTACAAAGATACAATAACTTAACAATATATTTAGTTTACTCTTCTTTAAAAAAAAAAAAAAAAAAAATTAACAATACAATGAAATGAAATGCATTGAAATTCATAGGGTAATCTAGTGCGTCCATTTGTTTATCTTGCTTGTAAGAGTATGTTATTTATAAAATACATTGAGATCATTAGACTTCAATTTTTTTTCTTCTTTGATGCAATTTGCTTAGTACCCTTTCGATGTTTTTGAAGCATTTGGAGCGGCATACTTTTATTATCAATTTCTTCAACTTTTGTAGTTACAGCAGCAATTAATCATTTAATTGAGGTCTTTCGACAGATGTTTGTCCTATTTCTATTTTTTGACTGGCAATTGACTTGCCCTTCCATGATTTCCTTACAATTTCCTCTTTGTGTCCTACAATAATTTGCACTTTTATTAAATGTTGTTTGAAATAATGAAAGATTATATGCATGTTACTTAAAATTTAGAGTGCTTTCATTGTACTATACTGACTTTGATGGTGTCATACAAAAATTTAAAATCATATAGCAAGTAAAGTGGAGTGTATGCTTCAATTTCAATGAACAATATATAAAGCATATTGGTGATACCATGTAAAGAGTAGTTATGAATCCTATGGCACTTAGGTGTGATAAATATACTGGAAATAGATTTCAACTTTATTATTACCTGATGTCTTTCAACTTTATGTGAGATTTCTGTTTCCAAAATCTTCAAAACGGTATAATTTTCTCTTCCATATTTCAAATTATATTCATCAAGATGCAATTGGAAGAAATATTCATTGCCAATTATCCTCTGAATCTCTCTTGGTAGGACATTATCATCCAATTTCAAGTTCTATATAAACAAAGAGTCATACAATTAGCAATTAACACATAAATTAGAGAATGATGCACTATTCAAAGGATTATATATAATAAATTATCCAATATGTTTGTCACTGACTGGGTACGGGTGCAACAAACACATGCATGTAAAAAATTTTGGGTATGAGAGAATATTAAATGCAATAGAAGTTGTTTGTCCCTTCTACACGAAGGAGAGTTCTATTTTGGGTTTGTCTTGTTTATGTTTTTGTCTTTCTATGGATATCAAGTGTATCCATGGAGCTTGTGGGGTATATTTGTTGGGGGGATGGGGAAACTTTTTTCTTTTTGTGAGGAGTCTACTACTTTTTCGACATCGACTAATATGGAGGAATTCAGCCATACAGTTGGATACGGTTTTTACACCTGAACTTATTGTGCCTGGTTTTTATGAAAGGAATTTTCCACTCACACGGAAAGCCTTTTGTGATGCAAGGTGGAAATCAGCAGCAAGGGAACCAAATACGAAGGTCGGTCAGGTAGCAGAGTTTCAGGCAGACATCTGCAAGCTATGGTTACAGAGCAAAGGCACTCTGACTCTGGAACACCAGCAATTCTACTCTTCATTGAAGGCAATTCCAGACCCGACGCATGATATAGCGGTTGTTTATGTGCCAGGATTCTATGTGAATAAGAAACCTTGGACAAGGAAAGTGTTTCACACGGTAAGAATGGCCTCGAAAGTGACAGGTAAAGAAGCGTTGGACGGTGAACCGGAGAAGGTTCAGGCAAGCAGGGAATCTGAAGGAGACCGAGCAATAACTGTAACCGTTGGGCACGTTACAGCAGTTAGTGAATTGAGAGAGGCGTTACACATGGTTCCAGTCATTCATTCGGATCAGAATTCTTTGCCAGGCCAGCTATCTCAAGTTGAGTCCCATAATTCAAGGAAATCGTGTACTAATGAGGGTGTAACGGATTTGGAGGAGGATTTATTTCCTATCTAGTTACCAATGGCAAATTTATTTGATATTCAAATAAATGAAATTGATGCTAACCTTAACTGGTTTAATGAGCTTCCGTCTATGAAAGGAAATACAACTAATGCTCTTAATGAGTATTTTGATTCAGCCCAAAAACAGAAGGCTCATCATAATACCAGGAGCACGTGTAAGCTAGCTGAGTCACCCATCAAGGAATTTGTAAGGTTGAATTTATTCAACCATCTAATTGGCTTTATTCCGTGCCAAATTTGCTTGTATTTCAGCATTTAGTAACCCTGTATTTAGGTGGGTTTGATGTAAGGGTAGTGAGTGAGATAGAGTGAAGTTTGCTCAAGAGTGTGCAAGAAAACAGAGACTCGCGGCTTGGCCTCGCGGGTGACTCGCAGCTGCAAGCCGCCAAACGCAGCACACGTGCCAAGCATGCCGGAAGGTGAACAGTCATGCTAGCTGGAGCACTACAGGACAAAACAGGACAACTGGCCATACGGTTATCTCGCGACTGGATCTCGCGACTTAGTCAAGCCGCGAGGTCAAGCCGCGAGCCACCCCTGTTTTGCAAAACCTGACGTTTCACATTCCTCTCCCACTCCAGTAAAAATACCCATTTTACCCACAAATGTAAGAGAGCTTCCAGAGAGAATTTTGAGAGAGAAACTCTAAAGAAAAACAAGATTGATTCACCAACAATCTATACATTAGAGTCTCTTCAAATTCCTCAACTCTCTTCCTCTCCATTGTCAAATCCTTGAGAGGCATCTTACCAAACCTTGTTCTCACCATTTTCATTACTGTGAGAAGGCTGTTTGGATTTCTGGGAAGCAGTTAGGAAGGAACCAATCTTCATTGGTTGATGCTACGGTCTAGTAACGGAATCCGGGAAGCTAGAAAAGAAAAAGGTTCGGCGCAACCTCGTTGGAGCAAGAAGCTTGGAGGGCTTAGGTGCACTGGGTAGATTAGGCTTGAAGGGTCTATTGCTGTCCATGTATCCCAACTATATTTTCTAGTGGATTGTTTACCGCTTGGAGGGCGGCGGAGAGGTTTTACACCGAGGGCTTCGGTTTCCTCTTCTATAACACATCGCGTGTTGTGTTTGTGTTTGCATCTTCCTTCCCTTTTATCTTTGCCTTTTTATTTACTACTGTGGGTTGTGTTTTTAATTTGGCTTAAATAGTTTTTCCAATTTCATATTATAGCTTATGTTAAGTTTTCGCACACTAGTTGTTTGACATAATGCTTGAATTGGTTAAGTTGTAATTTGGGGGTCTAAACGTTCAAGGGTGTTTATACACATATTTGAACTTTCAGAATTTACTCACACAGCCCCAAAAATTTCAACTTTGCAATACACATGCAACCCAACTCTCATGGTCGATATTCCAGACAAGGAAAAAATCTCAACAACAACAATAAAGGGTAATGAGCTGGACCAATCCAATCAGCCTCCACAGCGTGCCATCTGGAAACCACCTCCATGGCCAATCCTAAAGGTGAACTCTAACGATGCTATTTTCTGAAAACAAAATTTTGTGGGTGTAGGCGTTGTAATCCGAGATATTAAGGGTTAGGGCGTAGCTTTCATGGATGAGAAAATCACTTTGTTCTCGATCACGGTTTGGAAAATATGGACACACCGGAATCGAGTCAGAACTAACCAACCTTGTTGCAGCCCAAATTAGCTCGCAAACATGGCCAAAGAACTCCTAATGGAATTTCAGGCGGTGCAGCAACCTTCCCTACCACTGTCCACACCGATCCGAGTTCGTTGGAGAGCTCCTATCTTGGACATGGTAAAGGTCAATTTTGATGGTGCACTATTCAGTGGTGAGCAAAATTTAGGGATTGGAGTTGTTATGGCTAGATGTTTTAGTAAATTACACTACTCTCATGTTAAGAGAGAGGGTAATATGGTTACTCATGTTTTAGCTCGTTTTGCTTTAACTGTTTCAGATTATAGTGCGTGGATGAAGGATGTTCCACTACAATTTCATTCTTGTGTTTTTAGCAAACTTTGATGGTATTCATTGAATAAAAGGCACTACGTTGATTCTCAAAAAAAAAAAATATATATATATATATATATATATGCAAAATAAGAGAATTCATTCCTAAAAAATAATTCATTTAGAAAGAAATTAAAAGTATCAATATATATTTTCTTCTGTTAATGGAGACTTACAATAAGTATGACTTTTATAATGAATTGAAAAGCAATCAATCAGGATGATGATCCAATATGTTTTTGATAATATTGAACATTAACAATAATGTGCAGCTTGCATACCCATTTAGCACTTTTCTCCTCTTACTAATAAAGTTGCAGCTAAACTGCAAGGTAAGTAGGCTTCTAATCTACAGAAGGGTCAATGTAGTAATGTCAGTCCTCTTTGTTGTCCACTTGTATGTCATATTTACTATGAAGCTTCCTATCAGGCTATTAACAAATGTAATTGGTTCAACTCATATGTCATTAATTTCCCATAGAGTCCATACATGAATAAAAAGCCTCTACTGGAGATGTCATAAGGACACATGCAAAACCATTTTTAATGGATTAATTGCACTTCTACCTAATCAAGCTATGTTTTTGGCATTACCAAATGTATTAGATCTTACTGATCTTCTGCCAAAAGAGAAAAATTTAGTATTTGTGCACATTAAAAAAAACTCATGGCTCTCAATAAATTAAGATGCGATCTTTGTAACATCAAATGCAGAAAGGGTCTTCACTGCCCAATCAAATGAGGAAACAATCTTTGTAACATCAAATATGGAAAGGGTGTTCACTGCCAAATCTAGAATACAAATCTAATTTTCTCATCAATACTTAACAGCCATGAAATTAATTGAAAAATCAAAAACCTTTGCATGTAGTAAACATACCCATAAAGTGAGCCTTGTATCAAAACTGAAAACATATACATGAAATCTACCTCAATTTTGGACCCCTAAAGTCACCAATAATTAAATAAGGGGAAAAAAAAAACAAATGTAATGCAAGAATGAATGAATGATATAAGAATTTAAATCATTTAGCTTATTTTTAGTGTACTTTCAAATACATCTGACCAAATCTAATTCACCTTATTCACCCCTAATGAAAATAAAAGTTGAAAATTTTTGCAATTTTGTTGACCGTAAGTTCTAGGTATTTCTGATTTAGAAAGGTATATGTTTTAAACAATGCTTGTCTAGAATTCATGGTAAATGCTAAATGGCCTACTATTAAAAACATCTTCTTCTTTGCCTTAATTTAAACTAAATTTTTAATTTGAAACCAAAGCTTGTCAATAAAAGAACTATAACTACAAAGAATTAATACCATGACCAACTCTCACATGTCGTAGAAAGCTAATCAATTAATTTTCAAGATGCACTAACTATTAGAAAGATTAGTCCAACCATAACACAACCAAATATCAATAAATGGTATCAAAAGCTTACCATTAAAACAATTAGAAAGACACATTCATTATCGATTCATCAAGTTCCACAGCCATGTATATATGGTCATGTGATTGATAATGGATCATTAGTATGAAGGAAACCGCATTTTAAATTATAATCAACCATGAATGAGTGAGTTCTAGGACAACATTAAAAATATATTTTGTATTTGGTGACTTATGAATTGTAATTCATGAACTTAAGGATCTGACATTTACAATGAGTTAGATCAAGACAACCCCATGCACTGACTTCAAGAAATGGACCAACACCCAAACTCGTATTCTGCAGCAAATACAGTAGGCTAGACATGTAGTTTACATGAATTAAATAAAAAATAAGAATAACCTATCTCTTCTTTTTTTGGGGCTGCTAAAGACTGTAACATGCGCATGGTTTGTAATCCGAGTTTCCAACTTACAAACCCTAAAGGTGTGCCAATATTCATGGTTTCATACCAGTGCCACATTTTGCTTTTTTTAATTATGTCAGAATCTAAGAATTGAACAATAAAAAAAGCAATAAAATCAGCATATACACAATAAATTCAAGTGCATGATCACATTTCTAAAAGTACCCCTCATGCCTCCGAACATTAAAAATGAAAACTTATGTTAGATTCCAACTAGCAGTCCCATTGAAGTCCAAAAATATTAAAGCTCAAAGTTAGCAGTAGAATCACTTACATACAGGGACAGAACTAGGATTCGAAGTCGAGGGGGGCAAATATAATTTTTCATGGGCTTATTTTCTTGCTTTTTTTGAGAAACTCATGGACTTATTTCCTAAAATCTCAAATATATATTTACTATTTAATATTTTAAAAAAAATTTGGGGGGGGGGGGGGGGGGCACAGCCCCCCTCTGTCTGAACGTGGTTTCGTCCCTGCTTACATACCTGCTATGGAAATCCACAATGGGATATAAATGCCTAAGTTTAATGTAATAATCTTGAATAGATAAAAATTGCATAAATAAGTTAACAATTGCAATTATTCAGATTGAAATTTGACTGTAATTGGTCAAAAATCTTAACAGCCTAAGAGAATTTAATCATATGCCAAAAAGGTAACCTTAGATTCTACCCACAGGCAGCTTTACCTTGTTTATCTCTATTGTAGGTTTTTTTTTTTCACATCCTAGAACTTCTAAGAACACTGGCTAAGTTTTTCATATAACTTTAACCCATCATGAGATCAAAACTCTAACAATGCATTCAAATCAAGAGGCACAAAACAAAAGTTTTCTGAATCTGATTTATAGAACCAAAAACAACAAAAATTAATGCTCCATACAAAACCATAAAAGAGCCGACAATAAGAAAGGCAAATCTCGACACTGAGTCCTTTACATAACCAAAAGACCAAAAATTAAACACACATAATAGAACTAACAACAAAAAGTATACATCAAATTGAATCTCGCATCAAATATTCACATTTTAAATTGCTATGCCAGCCATTTACAAATTATTTTACTAAAAAATTACAGTATATATTTAATTTGATGCACTAACTCTAGAAACTTAATATAATCTCTTACTTTGGCATAAAAAATTCAGCCATTCAAATATTGTAGTTGACTATAACAAAGAAATTGTATTTGTAAAGAACCCGTTATTGTGTAGGAGTAGATGAAGAGTTTACTGCGAGGTGACACCATTTCAATCTCTACTACCAAAACAAAAAACCCTAAACAAAATTATGTTCTGCCTAGAATTGGTTTAATCTTCTTCCTCTTCTTATGTTCTGTCTAAAATTAGTTTTCTTTTGAGTATTTGGGTTAATCTCCATATTTATAACCAAATTATTCATTTCCATTAAAATTTGATTTTAAATAGCCATAGTATAACTGCTTAGATTTTTATCATGATGAGGGAAAAAATCTAATGAGAAGATTACATATCAAATTTTAATGGAATTTTATCGAACATATATCATGTAACACCAAAAGATCATGTAATTTTAGATTTAATTAAATTTTATCAGAAAATTTGCTGTTATAACCAAATTAATAAATTCCATAAATAGACCCATGAGTACAGAATGTTGACCAACAGCTTTGATGGCCCCAAAACTTAAATTCTGCATTTTGATTGAACAATACACTAAGACAACAAATAATCAATTGAAGATTATGAAATACAATGCCTAAAAATTAGTGTAAATATTAAAGTATGTAAATGCAGAATTGAAATAGGAAGGAAAATTTTCTAACATGTTTCCAATTTTCCTGAAATTCCAACCTTTGTTTTAATAATGCCAATCACTTCAAAGAAAAATATGTCATTTGTGAGATATAGAAAAAGATGACCATAAGTCAGGTTAAATAACATAGACCAAAGTCTAAAATTCCCTATAGCAAAAACTTAAGTGCCAAATCTATTCTACTTGGCAGTATTAAGCAATGACCATTCACCAATTTAAACTCTAGCAGCAAGATTGATGCAATAATCTAAATATATAAAAATTGCGTAGAATGTTGTTAACTACTACAATTAGTCATATGCAATAGAACTTTTTGAGAACACTGGTAACACAATTAGATTTTTCATATAATTTTAACCCAACATTTGCAAATCGGAGGGCATAGAACCAAAGTCTTATTAGTCTAATTTATGGATTTAACAACACATAAAACCATTTAAAAAAAAAAAAACCAATTACAACAAAACTTAAATCTCACCATGAAAATATAACAAAACTAACAAAAAAAACCAAAAATTGAACATGCATAACAGAATGAACAAAACATTCATCACAGGAAAAATGACATCAAAAGGGCCTAAAACAAAATTGGAACATAAAATTAATAATTTTGTTGATTTATAGTGAATGCCCAAAACTTAACCAATCTTTTTTGTAATTTTCATAATCTATAAAAATAACAAAAGCGAATATATTGAATTGAACAAAAAAAAAAATTAATCAATACAACAATCAAACAAACAGAACTCAAGAAATTGTAAAAATAAATTGGAATGTAGCCAGACCTTAAACCTTAATTGAGTAGTGCGGCAAAACAGTATTTAACAAAATCTTTGTTATCTACACTCTACAATAATTTTCAAAACCCTAGAAACGGTAATTGAATAGAAAACCAAAAAAGGGAGAAAGAAAAAACATCCCTACCTTCTGAATTATCTTCTGAATCAATTTTGAATCATCTGTTGTTGCAGAGGACAAACAAAGTTTTTCAATTTTCATTGTTGCAGAAGATGAACAAAGTTTTTTTTTTTTTTTTTCACTTCCATTTGGATTTTCTTTTTTCGTATGCTTGTTGCTCTAGAACATGGTATTCTGATCTGTGTGTTTATGGAGTTGCAGCGAAAAGGTGGAAGTCAGAGTGAGTTTGAACTTTCGATTGGAAAATATGGCGATTGCGTTTTAAGGTTTGCGTTTTTTTTTTTTTTTTTTTTTTTGGATAAGCAGCTTGGTGTTTTTATAGATATATGTTTGATCAAAGTGAGTCTTCCAAATGCACAGTACAGTATTTTAAAGAATAAATTGTATACATGGTTGTTTTTTAAGTGGTCTTTTTCCCTAACGTGGCAGCACCTCCTTAATTGCAGGGAAAGACTTCTGCTTTTATATATAGTATTAGATTAAATTAGATGATGGGATGTTGTTAAAAATTAAAGCAAATCTAATGAAAAACCCAAACCCACTTATTCTCTTACATATTATGACCTAAGTACGATCATTTCCCATGTTTAGATGAAATCCTAGACCCTAACTCACTTACAAACTCTCTTTCTCCTCTCCCCCGCATAGATGAAACTTGAAAGCCAAGACCTTGACTCACTTAGAAGCTCTCTTCCTCTATACAAGCTTCCCTTCAGACTACGCGCACTCTTCAATTTCTTTATAAACAATGGTTTGCAATTCGGATTCACTAATCCTATCTAACCAAACCAACATTCCTACTCATTTTTCAAGTCTTAATTCAGCTCTTCTGTGTAAACAAATTGAGATGTATGGTCAAGGAAAATATATAATCACTCTAAAAATTAAAATAAAAAGGAAATCTACAGTCTATCCTCAACAGTCCCACTACTCTATTTTCTCTCTCTCTCTCACTCACTCACACACACACACACACACATTTTGATTGCTATATTAGGATTCCACAAATTGAAGATAATATTCAATCTTACCATTGGGCTACACATTAGAAGGATTGTCTACTAAGATAACGAGTGCTTCTCTTGCTATGTTACAGGTTCTTAGGTACTCCCAAAGGACGACGAATAGTGCTCTCTTATCTCACATTTATGGTAGTTCCACTCATTAAATGCATAGTGGAATTCATCATGAATGTAAGAAGAGGGAACACCATTTTACTATACTCCAAGAGTACTCAAGAATTTTCTATGTTAAAGAAAAATTCAAATACTAAGTGATATGGCATAGTCACCAATAGTCATATTGTATTCAATTATATTCATATTAAATTTTGAGTCATTTGTGATGCTATGGTACTAGATATGAAAACTAATTTGTTAACGACTTTTGATATGCTTCAACAACCAATTAAGAAATTCACAATAAGTTGGATCAAACTGTTTATGTGCCTTTGAATAGCAGTTTTTTTTGTTTTTTTGTTTTTTTTACACAAATGCATGAAAGTGGTAGGTCCATCATAAGCATAAAGATGATCATAAGTTCAAATATTGACAAACAATTGAGATACTGCGATAATAGATTCTAATAGCATTTGTCCTTTTTGAAAATCTAAACAATTTAGAGGATTTTAGCCACAAATATTTGGCATAAAATCTATGATGCAAAAATAATTTTGGTATCCCACAGTAGAAACTAGAGAGGACTACAAAAACTTTTAGTTAGATGCATACCAAATTCTTTTTTTTTTTTTTAAGTCTTCCTATAGTATTTATTATTTCACTTAAGTTCTACCATTAAACTGTTAATTCACTAACGGAAAATGTATATGTTGCAAACAATGTACATTGTTGACATACTTAGAACTTAAGTGGCTACTAAAATAATATTAAAATTTTTTATTAACTTTAAAAAAAATGTCACCATCTAAATTTTTTTTTTTTTAAATTTACTAATCAATATTTTTTGGAAAAAAATTTAAAAACCAAAAAATACAATAATTCATATCTTGGGGACAGATGGATCTTGAAGATGAACCAAGAATAACATCAACCAAGAAAAATTAAACGAAATCAACATCCATTAATAATATCCAAACGGCTTAGGCTAAGAACTAGACTGAATTGGATGCAAATTCAAAGCCTTTCTCTGCCCATGGTTACTACAATTTGAAATACAAGTCGCCTATCACAGGCTACATCTCAAAGAACAAATCCACCAGCCTCAATGGGATCAACACCAAGATCTTGTTCTTGTGGCTCGACATCGTCAACAATGGTGGGCAGGAATGGTGATGACCTTTACTTCTCTGTTGGGATTGATTCCGCTTATTTTCCTATTGATAATTTCTACGAGTGTCCACAGTGTGGGTGTGGATTGGATGCGTTAATGGGCAAGTGAGGAAATTTAGAATTAACCTTTTGTTTCTTCCTTCTTCCTTCTAGTAGAAGATCAATTATTTAGAAATTGTAAAAATACAAATAATAATGATAATAATTCTTTGTTGCATTTTGGATTGTAGGTTTTGTTCATATGAAATAATTGGAACTGGGTTTCTATTATTACATCAAAATGTTGGGATTTTAATTGCATTTTAGTGGGTTAAAGGTTGAACATGGTTGAGCATCGTGGATTTGATTATTATGGGTTTATGTTCTTCAGTTCTTGTTCAAAATATGGGTGTTCTCATATTTGAATTCATATATTTTTTTGGTTTTTAATTTTTTTAAATTGAGAAATAATTATTTTATTCAGATGCCAGAATTTTTTTAATATCAACAAAAAAGTTTTATTGTTATTTTAGGAGAAATGGTCTATGATATTTTCACAACAAAACCTAAGTGGCAGGCTGTTATTGGTTTTTATAAGTAGGAAAAAAACTAAATTAAATATTAAATTCAATTCAAATTAGAAACAACTTACTACCACTACAAAAAATGAGGGTTTTAGCCGCATTTAAAAAAATGGCTATAGCTGCGTTTTCTATAGCCGCGTTTACGCACACAGCCTATTCTTTGCGATTATAGATCCAACAGGTCTATAGCCGCGTTTAAAAACACGCGGCTATAGGCTGAGACCTATAGCTGGGTTTTTAAAAGTGCGACTGTAGGTACCATTTGGCTACATTTTATAAACGCGGCTAAAGCCTCCTAGAAGGTCTTTGTCTATAGCTGCGTTACATGTGCCACCACATAAGCTTTCTTCAACGCATCCATATTCTACAACCCAACACAAACGCGCACAAATTTTTTTTTTTTTCAATTTCAAATCCTTACTCATATTTTATAAAAGAAAAGACAAAATAAAAATAAAAATAAACAAAAACAAAAAGATAAAATTGAAGTTTAAAAAATTAAGGAAAACTATAATGCTCTATAATCAGTGGTGGTGGTAGTTACCATTACCTGGGCTTGGTCTTCCATGTGTGTTGAATCTTGAATGGAATGTGCGTTGTTTTGAGGCTCTCTCTCTCTTTGAGTCCAAGATTTTTTAGATTGTGATTAGAGAGTGATAACTAGAGGCTTGGGTGTGAGATAGAGTGAAGGCTTCGGCCATGGTGAGGAGGATTGGTGGTAGGGAGGGGTGGATCGGCGGTGAGGGTTTGGGAGTCAAAGGGAGAGAGTGAGAGAGAAGGTGAGAGACCGTAGGCAGGCTATAGCCGCGTTTTAAAAATGCGGCTATAGGCCCTTTTTAAAACACGCAGCTACAGGCAACACTATAGTCGCGTTTTTGCAAAACGCGGTTTTAAGTGTACCTATGGTCGCATTTTCTAAACGTGGCTGTAGGACTTCTTTTAAAAAATAATAATAAATAATAAAAAAAAAGCTGGACTTATAGCCGTGTTTTTCAAACACAGCCATAAGGCCTACCCGATTAAACGCCACTGCAAACACTAACAATGCGGCTACAAAACTGCCCTTTAGCTGCATTTTATAAAACGCGGCTATAGGTTCATAATTTTAGCTGCATTTATAACAAATGCGGCTATAAGGGCGTTTTTTGTAGTGTACCTATAATTTGTTGTGAAAAATATCGTAAAAATGTTATAAATGTAAAACTTCTCTTATCCTAGTGGCCATGTTAACTTTGATGGCCTACTTGGATTGAGAGGGGGGAGATTGGTGGGAAGTAGAATAAAGTTGCTCTAAATAAGTTAATTTTGGACAAATTTTACTCTACTCTCCCTTTCTCACCTCAATCCAAACGGACCATAAGTGTGTCAATTTTGCCACGTAGGTTTTTCCGTTAATAAGTTAACAATAGAGATCAAATTGACTACAAAATGAAAATAACATAGACCAAATTTACCATTACCAAAATGTAGTGACCAAATTAACTATAACTATAAAATATAAGAACCAAAACAATATTTTTACCTAGAAGATTTAAGGTTAAATTATAAATAGCACGTTTTTAACTTTGCCTAAAATTTAATATAGATATTATGTAACTTCAATGCGTGCTGCTGGACCAAGAAGTAATGGAGTACGTCACTGGAGAAGCATAAGGTGATCTGAAACATTGCTTTGGTCATGTGGTAAGAACCTCTAGCCTGAGGGGTACTGAACAAACTAGTAATCAGTAAATCACTGGAGCTGAATAACGTGATCTGCAAGATTTTGTTCATGTGGTAAGATCTTCATTGCTCGCTGCGTAGACAAACAAGTTTATGAAGTCACTGAATTAGAATAAAGTTTTCCAGAAATTTAGAACATGTAAGATTCTACTGGAAGATAGTCAAATTCTAAAGAATTTCTTCGCTTAAGGGGAGGCCGAACCAGGATGGACCAGAACCTTGAGTTAGGATGAGCGGTTTTACTATTGGGTGTGTTGGTTAATTGAGCTTTTTTTTTTTAATTTTACTATTGGCAATTTTTGTTGTAGAGCCTTTTTTTTTTTTTTTTTTACTTGTATATTTTGTTTTAAATTTTAGATCTATATATTTTTTTATAGTCACTAAAAGGAGGAAAATGCTAGAGCCTAGAGCTACAAGCTTTTTTATAAATTATATGATAAATGATTTTTGGTAAGTAAAAAAATTATATGAGTGATGGACCTATTATGCGAACTAATAAAAATTTGTTACCAAAATAGTTTGTAAAAATACTTTAAAAAAATTTATGAGTATATCATTACGCTTAAAATAACTAATGATATTATTTGAGGTAAATAAAATATAATTTTATAGAATAAAATTACTAAAATTAATATATATATATATATATAATATTTTAAAAAAAATTGGGGAACATTGCCCCCTAGTCCAATGATAGCTCCGTCACTAGGCCGAACGATTCAAAAGTTTAATCGAAATGATATCTGACACCTTGCTATAGATATTTGCTACTGAGATTTGTTGTCATGAAGATATTTTTTTGATGAACTTTGTTGTTATGAAGATAAACACGCTTGTAGGCCAGAGTATCACAAAATAAAAATTTGCAAGTCCCTGTCGAGATATATGCTTTATCTTCTAGTCAAGCAGCCTTATAATATTACCAATTGGGTCAGGACACATCAAGTTTCGGGACATTTATGTGGGACCTAGGGAATTCATGGAAGAACAGCTGTCCAAACCAGTTACACAAGAGGAATCTTTGGATATGATAAAAGGGATGAAAGCCAAGGACTTGCTTACTGCCAAAGATAGGGACAAAAGTATTTTGGTGATATTCTATGCGCGTAAGCTTAAATCAGCATTAAATACAAATTAAAATGAGACATGGCTCACGTGGGAAATGATTAAGAAAGTTTGGCTGAAAATGATGTGTCATGTTGCCTAGCTATTGTAGCTGGAAAATATCATGTTGCTTTGTTTTGTCACGATCGGGGTAGTAAGATCTTTGGCACTGTATTATTAATTGCAATGCATGATTTAAATGACAGCTGAAACTCCTATAGGATGTAAATACCTACTTGTTGAGATCTTGTATTGTTGTTATCCTTGGAATCCACCCTTATATGATGAATATTTGTTGTAATTCAAGAATTGTGTGTTCTTGATCCGGGATCCAGCATATGTTTAATAGTTAAGAGATAATTATTCTAAATTAATTATTCTATAGTAGAAGATTGGCTAAATTACTATTTGGTTCTTACGTTTTAGGGTTATAGTCTACTTGTTCTCTACATTTTAGGATCAGCGTCACGATCTTGTCCTTGTGGCTTGATGGGCCGGTATGGTGATGACCTTTACTCTAATGTTGGGATTGATTCCACTTCTTTTCCTATCAATAGTTTCTACGAGCGTCCACAGTGTGGGTATGGATTGGATGCGTTGATGGGCAAGCGAGGAAATTTAGAATTAACCTTTTGTTTCTTCCTTCTAGTTGAAGATCAATTATTTAGAAATTATAAATAAAAAAAGTCTTTGTCGCATTTTGGATTGATGGTTTTGTTTTGTATGACTTAATTGGAATTGGGTTTCTATTATTGCATCAAAATGTTAGGATTTTAATTGCGTTTTAGTTGGTTAAGGAAAAGATTAGCCAACGCTAGAATGGAATTTTTTTTTTAAATAACAATAAATATTAAAAAATTTAGTTAATTGTCAAGTTTCAAAACAATTTTGAAAAATAACATCTCGAGTATCTAAAACTCGAGTATCTAAAACTCGAGTTCCATCTTGGAACTCGAGTTTTTAAGTCTCAATATGAGAAAAAAAATTGACCTGAAAATCGAGTTTTAAAGACTCGATTTCCATAAATTGTAAAAAACGCCGCTATATGGCTTTAAAACGTCACTATAGGGATTAAAAACGCCACTATAGGACTCCTTAAACCTGGTACTTACAAAAAAAATTTTTGCAGGAAAACGCCGCTATAGGGCTTTAAAACGTCACTGGAAGGCTTAAAAACGCCACTATAGGTGAAATTTTTTTGCATAAAACTCGAGTCTTAAAGACTCGAGATCTATGTGGCATTTTTCCACTCGAAACGCGAGTCTTTAGCACTCGAGTTCTAATATGGATCTCGAGTTTTAAAAACTCGAGATGCTACTTTCCTTATTTCTTTCAACCCGTTCCTAACTTACTATTTTGAATCCCCATATAAATCTGTTCTGCACAAAACCTCCGCTAGAATGGCCCTAACAATCTGTTTATCCATATCTTGTTTGTCTCCATTTATCTTGTAATTTAAGTTCAGAGTCTAGTATCTTTAAATGTAATCGAGGTGAACATAAAATTATAAATGCAGAAGCCTTGACCATTATTCTGGTATGGCAGGACAATATCTCAATATCTCTTTTTCAATAAATTTCATTTTTTTTTACAAGAAAGCACTTCATTCAAAACTTTAAAAATGGACCAGACACATATCTAAACATTATCTAAAAAAAGCTAAACATACGTAATTACATGGTGATACAGCATACTGCAAAATTTTGCAGCAGAATAACTCCTGTCAGTCAAGCACTCCAAAGACTTTATTCTGTCCCAGAATCCCGCCTCCACAAGCTCTAATTCTACATTAAAAACATCAATTTACTTAGAAGCCGCTATGTATCTTCAGTATTATTTCAATGATTTTTTTTTTTTTTTGGACAGAAAGAAAGGATAGAAGCAAATATCGAATGATTTTGATCCCGCGCCTGGTCTTTCACATGTTTTAAATAGAAATGAGCCCAAAAGTGAAAAGAAAAGAAAAAGAAATGGCAAATAAACGTATTGTTGAAGATGGAATTATAGCAGTTGCAGAATATTGATACAGAAGAAAACTTACATGCGAGGTAGGAAGAGTCCTACTGATTAATTTGTCTCTGCCCAACCTTCTTCTAACATCTGCCACAAAATCTTCCGTCATGTTTGTTAAAATCAATTCCTTCAGGGCAGGCAGATGCTCTAATCCGTCTGTCTTCTCCAGTTTTTCGCAACCTCTAATTTCTAATTCTACAAGTTGGGGCATGGCACCTTGTTCCACTGTACACTCCTTTAGTTCCTCTGGACTCCACAATTTCAAGACACGGAGTATAGGAAAGTGCTGAAGAGCAGGACAAGTCATTTTGGACCCAACATAAGAGCTAGCAAAAAGCCTTAGGGTGTTTAACCAAGGAAGCTTCCCTAGCACTGACATTGGATCTTCTTTGAGTCTCGACAAAGACAATGTAAGGATTTTTAGCTTTTGAGGAAGGAGAAGTATGTCATCCTTTATCATTCCCAACAAATATAAGTTTGAGAGAGTTGAATGTTTCTGTAGAGGTCTCAATTTAAGGCCCGAAGGTTGACCAAATGGATCTCTTGATCTCAACCTCAAGCTTCAAAGGTTGCCAAGTTGTGAGATCACTGAGATGCAATTCATTGACTTTGATTGGAATGTCAGTCCCAATTTCCGAAGGCTTGTGAACCTTTCCAAGCAATTTATTGTGAGGTCGTTAGAACCAATATAGAGCCCCATTAAGGTTTGAAGGCTGGTGGAAGACCCTTTTGATGGGTTCTTAATTGACACCCCGTTCATATAGAGATGCCGAAGGTTCTTTGCCATCCAAATGGAACTCGGCAAAGTGGTTATATTAGTATACTTCATATCTAAAGTCTCCAAGCAGGGTAGATCCCCGATAGACACTGGACATGAGTGTAAACAAGTCCATCGTAAGCCTAAGTACCTTAGGTTCTGCAGCTTGCCAAGATTCTCAGGCAGCAAAGGTTTGTAGACACCCTCTAGATCAAGCCCCTTCAGTAGGATAAACCCTCCCTTACTGAGTATTTTGTTAAGCACCATACCAATTTCTCTATTGGATATATCTCGTTTCTGGCCTTCGAAAGAAACATAGGAACACAAATGTTCAATATGAGATTTCGAAATAGACTTGACGCCAAATTGATCTGCAAACCTCCAAATAGAAGACTCGGATGAATCTGCATATGTACAACCTGACCCGCAATGGTGGATGTGATGAAATCCTATATCCTCAGCTTTTGGCAAGAAGACGTCATAGAGAAAAAATGGCAAACGACACGTTTTGGGGCTTCCATCTGACTTCCATCTTGCTATTTCAATCATATTTCTACGGATGAGTTCTTCTAAATATTTCTTGGCCACATCTTCGGGGACATTGCCTGCCTTAGGTGACATTTGAACAAATCCCTCTGCAAGCCACAGTAGCAACAACCTCCGTGTTGGGATTTCATACCCTTTAGGAAAGAGAGTTAAATAAAGGAAACAGGGTTTTAACACAGACGGTAGTCTATGATAGCTCAAAGCTACAATATGTAAGAGAGGTGATAGATCTTCACCAAAGTGAGCTAGATCACTTCTTGTTACTTTTGACCACTTACTTGATTCCATGGTTATCAACAATCCTCCCAGCAGCATGATTGATGGAGGCAAACCATCACATATTCTCAAAATTTCATCCTTGAAGCTGTTCAAGTCTGAGCTATTTTCTTGTATGCGCCCCTTCTTCAAGAACAATTCCCAACTCTGCTCATTAGTTAACGGACTCAGTTCCAGCGGACAACTCCATGGATCAACTTCAGATGCTATATTAATGTCACGAGTAGTGAGAATGACCCTGCTTCCATTCACGGTATCTGGAAAGGAACGTACAAGCATGGTCCAATCATCGACTGAGCAGACATCATCCAAGACTATGAGAAACTTGAGCTCCATTAGAATGTTGTAGAGCATATAAGTTAGTTGAGTATCATCCATAAGCTCTACGTTCTTCAAATCGCGTGGTAGAATCTGTTTGATTATGATAAGCAAACGGTCATGATCTTCTAAATCCCTGGGAACACGAAGCCACACACGGCACTGGAAATGCTGCCGAATGTCTAGTCTGTCATAAACTTTCCTTGCCAGAGCTGTCTTGCCAATTGGTTCTTTGCTAACCAGTGAAATCACACGGAGGCTTTGCTCATTGTCGTGGATCAGGTGAGCTACCAGCTCCTTTTCGAGATCTTCACGTCCAACAAGTATGTCCGGCTCTAGATGAATCAATTCCTCTTCAAGTGCTGAAACTTGAATAGATAGATCATGGGTCTTGTTTGCCAGTTCAAGGGTCTTTGCAAATTCACAAGATATAGCTCTGAAGCTTTTCACGACTTTCTTCATCTCCAAGCTGAACAGTAGCTGGGTCCATGGTGGAAACGCCATTAATGGCGTTTTAATAAATTTAGTGACACCCTTTCGTCTCCTTTGTAGTGTCATTAGGAGGAAGCTTTCAGCGATGTAGTCTGCATAGTGAACAGTGGGCAGAAACGGAGCCTTCAACGCAGTGCTACTGGGAATCTCTAATTCAATGAAACTTAAAATCTGTTTTAGTTCGTTGACGGCAATACCAACTCGACTTTTGAGTCCTGGAAAGATAAATCTTTCCTCAGCAAGCACTAGCAGCATCTTCTGTAATTTATCTAATAAAATTGTTGTAGGGACCTCAGCCGCCATGATTTCTCTCGGTCTCTTCTCCATTAATTTCTCACAAGATAACAATTGGCAACTGTGGTCTCTGGATCAAGGGACTACTCTTTTGATATGAAATAACGGACTTTATAAATCTCATATTATTTTTTCTATTCGATTGGCAGGTTTTTTTTTTTTTTTTTTTGGATAAGCGATTGGCAAGTATGTTATTATAATACAATGTGCTTTTATTTTCTTAAACCCATTTTTACACTTCCACTTTTATGTTTCAAATGTGCACATTATTTATTTAAAAAAGGAATAAAAATCAAACATTATCTTCTTTTTTTCTTAATGTATACAAGATTTTCAGACCCGAACCGTTCATTGAACTGTAAAAAAGAGAGGTTCAAAGTTTTTGAGGTTGAATCGAGGTCGAATCGGGGTCAAACCGTAATGACGTCATAAGTAATTTAATAATTATATTAATAGAAAATTTAACTAAAATAATCCAATTAAATATAAATATCTATATTTCAAATATATATTTTCATATCATAACTTTTACAAGACAAATAAGAAATATCAAATCCTAAGCAAATTTAAATATAATATCTATTTATTTATTTATTTATTTATTTATTGATTAGTTAAACTTGTAATAATAATAATAATAATTATTATTATTATTATTATTATTATTATTATTATTATTATTATTATTATTATATAAGAATTAGAAAGACACTCAAATAAAATAAAATAAATTATTTAAATTATTTAATAATTTTAAATTGAAATAATTATTTAATAATTATTATATACTTAACTGTAAATATTAATTAAAATTAGAGCAATAATAGTACCATAACATTTTATACAAATTTTTCCACAATTTGTCACGTGACGAGATGTGAGTGGTAGAGATGTAGACCCATAATTTTTTTTTTCATTACTCACACTTTGCCATGTGTCAAATTATAGCAAAAAATTGTGTAAAATATTGTGATACTACATTACTCTTAAAAGAATAGCTAGAGATAAAAATTATTTTACAAAAAATTTTACAAACTATTGATGTGGTAAGTGATTATTGGTAAATAAAAATATGATATTAATGGTGGGTCTAGATGAAAACCAATAAGGAGTTGGCCACGTCAACATTTTGTAAAAATGTTGTAAAATAATTTGTGCCAGAGCATTACTCCTCTTAAAAATACTTAAAATATTTAATACACCTAACAATGCATGTCACATCATGCTGGAAGCTGAAAAAAAAATTCTAAATCTAATGGCTGAAATTTTTTCGCTTTTATTAAAAAATTAAAACCTTTCATCGTTCCAATGTTAGCCACGTGAGGGAATGCTTGTCACACTCACATCATGCTGGCAGCTGGAAAAAAAAAAAAAAAAAAATCTCAATCTAATGGTTGAAATTTTTTTGCTTTTATTAAAAATTGAAAACCTTTCATCATTCCAATGCATGTCACGTGAGGGACCTAGGAATTCAAAACTCAAAAGGAGTAACAAAGTAACACAAGAAAGAAAGAGAACACATAGCACTGATAGCAGTAGTATTCAGCGAAAAAGATGAATTACAGAGTGATCTCCATCAACGAAAAAAAAAAAAAAAGAAAAAGAAGAAGCAGCAGCAGACGAGGAAGGCGTGATCGGTGACTGTGTTGGCAATCTGCTGGCTACTGCTTCAACTGGGCGCAGACCCTGTTTCGTTGTGTTCTTTTTTTTTTTTTTTTTTTTTTTTTTTTTTTTTTGAGGAACTTGTCTTCTTCTTCTCTGGTTGTTTTTTTTTTTTTTTTTTCCTTACAAATCCCTTTGTTCTAAAATTATCAGATCCCCTTCCAATCTCTGTTCTTCTTCGTGCTCTTTAATTTCTTCTAGATCTTATCATAACTTCATACCAATGTATTGGCCAAAATTCACCGGAAAAGCTGAAACAAAAAGAAACTGTTTGAACCTCAAAAACCGATCATGGTTCACAAAACCGGATGAATGGACCGCGGTCCGTGCGAGTCCCTTCTTTTTTGGCATGGAACGGTTCTTCACCCTAAACAGACTGTAAAGTTGAACAGTTCGAGGTTTTTCCGGTCGGACCGTACGGTCCGGTCCGGGTTTGAAAACCTTGAATGTATACAAAAACATCAATTTTGTATATTTATGTAGAGTTGGGTTAAAGTTACACCTGGTATAACTTTAAGCAATGTTACACCACTCAATATTTTTTAATTGGATGCGAATATTGACAAATCCACCGTTAGATTACATTATTTTCATATATTCTCCATGCTTACAAAATTTCAAGGTGATCAAAGATTAATAGCCAAGTCATCAAACAATTGTTAAAACTCAAGTTTTTGTAATTTAAAATAATGCATAAAAGATGAATGTATGAATCAAATGGTAAATAACATCTGATTGATATGAAAATTGGCATGTATGTTAAGAACATATAGAACATGTAATTCAATGATTAGATTTTCAAAAGATTAATTCAATAACAAGTTATTGGGTGGTGTAACATTGCTTAGAATTACACCAAGTGTAACTTGAACTTAACTCATTTATGTAATATATATATATATATATATATATTTTTTTTTTTTTGAGAATGATGTAATATATATATTGGTTGAGGAAAATGACTGCTTTGGTTTTATTTCATAGCTAAAATAATCAGAAACAAGAATACAATTGATGTAAGGAAGAATAGACTAAATCCAAACTAATAGGAGGAAAAAAAAAATTGTTAACCTAACTAAAGCATGTGCAACTGCATTGTCTTGCTTCTAAGTATGAGAAAATGAGTAGCTTTGGAAAGAACAACCGTAACACAGTATCTTTTACTAAGTAGCCAAAGAACAAACTGAGAATGTCTCCATTATGAAGATCGAGTGTCGACAACAATCTCACTATCACCTTCAAAGATCGAGTGATGGTTGCTAATCTCATGAGCAAATTGAGTTGCCAGTCTAGTAGCTAATTATATTTATTTATATTAATTTTTTAAATTTAAAGTATGCAAAATTACTAATATAGTTTTTGACTTTATATTATTAGCATCTATTTTTTAATTGATAATATGATTATTCTCCTTAATCTTCTCGTGACATAATCATTTTAAATAGGATTTTATCAATTTTAATTTTGAATTTTTTTTAATTTTGGATTTTTTTTTAAAAAAAAAATTTGTAACAAATGTTATATATCATTGATATTATATGCTTTATAATTTAGTTTATTTTTTTCATATTAAAATTTTTTTTATAAAGGTAATATTTTTTTTCTTTGTAATTTTTTTAATCATAATTTCTACTAGAAAATATCAAATCGTATAGGAAAAACCTAAAGGGAAAAAAATGAAAGAAGAATATAAAAATTAATTAGATCTCAAATAGGATCTCTTAATAAATCATGCAACTTAACTTAATATAAAATCACCCAAAAAGCTCATTTTACCCAAACAAAAAAGATCAACACATAACTTGATGACTTAATACTAATTAACCAAATCAAGACTGAAATTATATAAAGAATCAAATATCATATTAACCCGACAAGCAAAGACGGAGCCAAAACTTGGAGTTAAGGGGAAAAATTATAAACAAAAAAGAAAATCATTATAAAACCCCCAAACAAGCATTTATTTAGGATTAACAAACTGTCAACAAAGACTCAAATCATTATTTTTTAATACATTACAATGCAATTATTTTTTAAAAATGGAACTTGGCCTTTTTTTTTTTAAATCTTTGCAATAATTTATGATTGAATCCATATTAGTTTTTACAGTAATATCCCTTTCAATGAATAACATCAAAGAATCCATAAAATTAAATAAAATAACTCATTTTTTGTTTTGTTGAAAATGTCAATTTTGATGACATTTATAACTGAAAATGCTATCTCTATAATTTTTCATTTTCTGTTTTCTTGATTAGGCTACATAGCCACATAGGTTTTTTTTTTTTTTTTTTTTATGTGTGCATCTACTATTGGATAAAAGCAAAAAAATTTTGTTTAAATTTTTTTTAAGAGGAAGATTGTTTATTTTGGGTAAAATTAGTTGATTAAGAATTTTTTTTTTTTTAGGTTTGTTATTGGCTATTTTTATTATTGTGCTAATATTTTTAGGTTTGTTAATTTTGTTTTAAATGTTGGATTTATAAATTTTTAATGGCGTTTAAAATGATTAATGATACTGTTGGTAGTATTTTTTTTATTTTTTTTAAATGTTGTCCCCAGTGCCAATGAATAGCTGCGTCCTTCCCAACAAGTTCAATGGCGTAGGTGATCTAGGCTAACAGCTAGCCTATTCTTGATTTTGCCAGTCCCACCTTCAACTTGGGCCAAATCCAACAATGTTGCTTGCCTTTTCTAGATTTTCAGTTTTGGTTCTATTTCTGATGTTGTTGGGTTTGTCCATTAATAACTCCACATCTAAATTTGTGTTTCGAACATTTACAATAATATGGAAGGTGTTCTATGATGATAACGACAGGCCAAACAGATAATTGCTTGCCAAAGAGCTCATAAGCTGTCCTGATGCTGAGGAACTTGAGGTAGGTTGTTGCTAAATTTCTACGGAGAGCGGTTTCTCAAAATGGCTCCTTCCCTTGTTACAACAATAAAGTTGTTTACATAATTTACTTTTTCTTTTTGCAGTTATTGGGAATCAATTAGTGCTGCTGGACCAAGAAGTAATGGAGTACATTACTAGAGTAGCATAAAGTGATCTAAAATATTGCTTTGGTAAGAAAGTTCTAGCTTGAGGGGTACTGAACAAACAAGATAACTGAATATTAAAATAAAGTTTTCTGGAATATTGCTTCCGTGCATGTTGCGTGGACAAAGAAAGTAATGAAGTAAATTAAAGTAGCTTAAAGTGATTTGGAATATTGCTTTCTCTAGCAGGATAGAAAGCAATATGCTGTGCTTGAATTAAAGCCAATGATGCCGGACAATATCAAATTAGGATAAAAGGGGGAAATTGAACAAAATGGTAAATAATAAAACCCTAGGCATCAACACCAAGCAAAGAATTTAGGCATCAGCACCTTTAAGTGTGTTTGCTACTGATATTTGTTGTCATGAAGATAAACACACAAGGCCGGAGTATCATAAAAATGTGCACGTCCCTGTCAAGATATATGCTTTATCTTCTAGTCAAGCATCCTTATATGTTACCAATTGGGTCAGCACACATCAAGTTTTGGGACATTTATGTGGGGCTGAGGGATTTCATGGAAGAACAGCTGTCCAAACCAGTTACGCAAAAGGAAACTTTGGATATGTTAAAGAAGATGACAGCCAAGGACTTGCTTACTGCCAAAGATGGGGACAAAAGTATTTTGGTGATATTCTACTCGTGTAAACTTAAATTTGCTTTAAGTACAATTAAAGATGAGACATGGGAAATATTTAAGAAATTAAGTTTGGCTGGATTCAGCAAGAAAAAATAAAAATAAAGGCTGGAAATGATGTGCCATGTTGCTAGCTATTGTAGCAGAAAATACTATGCACTGTTGCAGCAGGGACATAGCCAGGTCTTAAAATTAGGTGAGTAAACTTGGAGTTAGAAGAAGTGGCTCTGCTATCTGTTGGCAGTGGCTCAGACAGCAGTGGCTCCGGCTTTTGACTCTTTTGCTTGGTTACTGGGAGGGCGCCTTTTTTTTTTTTTTTTTTTTTTTTTTGCAATCTTTTGTTTTATGTGTCTACAGCTGAATAACGACAAAATTATTTTTTTAAAAAAAATTTTTAAGGGATGGGTTGTTTGTTTTGGGTAAAATAAGTTGATTGGGCATGATTCTTTTAGCTTTTCTATTGGTAATTTTTGTTATTGGCTAATTTTTTGGGACTTATATATTTAGTTTTAGATTTTAGATCTACAAATTTTTTTGTGGATTTTAAAAAGAGGAAAATACTAGTGCTACAAACTTTTTTTACAAATTGTTGTGCAATGAATAGTTATTGGTAAGTAAAAATGTGATGCAAGTAGTGGGGCCAAATGCAAACTAGTAAGAATTTGTTATCTCAACAGTTTATAAAATTGTTGTAGAAAGTTTGTGGTTATAACATTACTCTTAAAAAAAATCAATGATATTGTTAAAGGAGGCAAAGTATAATTTTATAGAACAAAATTGCTATAATTTGTTGGTGGCCATTGCTCCCCCCCCCCCCCCCCCCCCCCTCTCAAGTCTATATCTTCCTCTGTCTTGGCTCAACAGCTGAGACGAGGAAGGGAATTTGTCACGCATATTTGGCTTTTTATGGCATATTTTGGCTTAGCAGATGAATTCCAAAAACAACCTAATCCAACAATAGGTGAGGTGGTTTTATGGTAGATGATGATGCCGAAAATAGTACCACCAGTGAGTCACACGTTCCTCGTACGATCGCAAATGGCACCTGCACAACGAAAAGGAATAACCTAGCAGAGAGTACCGGTGTGGTACCGGCCAAACACCCTCCGAAGGTCAAGTTAGAACTATTCTCACTGCTCTAGAGTGCTAGAGAGGGTAAATTATGCGTACCTTAGTTTGTGAGGGTGCTTGGGTTTTTATACTAGTAGAAGGTTGACCTCTTTACCTTGGAGTAGAAGTCCTTTCCTTATAGGAGTCCTTTTGAGCGTATTTTACGGGATCTTTTCCTTATGGGGATCCTTTGAATATTATCTAGCGTGGGAAGCAAGTAAACTTGTGCCCGGTCCGTCAGCTTCAATTTACCTCCCTTACCTTTGTTATGCCGTCAGCCTTGGAGCCGTCAACCATGGAGTCAGCCGACCCTATGACCGTCAGCATGAGCACCGTCTGTTACGCCCAAAGGAAATGTATTAAACCGTCGGTTTTATGTCCGTGTGGTTAGGCTCTCCTTTTATCCTCATCAGTTGCCCCCTACTCTACATGTTCGACGCCTAAGACCGTCAGCATGTGGAGTTAGAATGAGAAGATGATTAGAGAAAAACCAAATATGAATGACTCCTCGATCTTCGAGCTATTAAATGCAAGGTCACGTGGCACTCAGTCGTTGGCCTCGTTTCTGGGCACGGGCGTCGCCTCGTCTTCCGTGCGTTTTCTCTCTTGTATAAATACCACGCCCCTTGCCTCATTTCACCATTTCAACCTTGCTGATTTTTCAAGAGAGAATCCGTCACCCTTACTTCCAATTTGATCCGTCAGCTGTCATTAATACCGTCACTCTCAAGGTCGTTCCATCCATTCAAGATCTGCTTCACCTGTAAGTTCTTCTTTCCTTCTCTTTGCTTTTTTCTTTCTTTTTTATTTTTGCCTGAAAAAACAAAGTCAGTCTAGGAACTTAGAGTATATCCGTCACTTGTAGGTAGTCAGATGTCAAGTGACGCGTCGAGTGATCAGTCGTCAGTCCGCGATGGAGCGGGCTACGACGAATTCTTTGGCTCAGGTCAAGAGTCCGACGGCTTTTCTGAATCGTCAGGAAAGGAAACGTCAGCCCAGTCCCCTAGTATTGATGTAGAAGACCATGTTGAGGAAGTTAGGGATAAAGTGTTAAGTGAGGTTGAGGTCGAGGGGAGAGACGAGGAAATTGTTGTTGACGGGAACGGGGATGAAGGCGACGAGGAGTCGGATAGTGACGGGAGTAGGGATGAAGGTGACGAGGTTAGTAGTGACGGAAATGGGGATGAAGGTGATGAAGAGTCCTGTGATGGAACTTCAGGGAGTTCTGGAGGTAACCGTCCCTTCATCCTCCCGGAGGAGTGGGCCGTCAATAAATTCCTTCCAAAGATGAGCAACAGAGTTTTTAACGAGTTGCGTACCCGTTTCCAAATCCCAGACCACATTCCTATCCGTCTCCCTAGAAAAAACGAGAAGTGTTATACAGGGAGGACTGCTGATGTGGGGATGTACGATGCCATGTTTGCTGCAGGCCTTAGATTACCACTGACGGCTTTACACCGTCGGCTGGCGGATTTCTTGGGATTGTCCGTCAGCCAAATTGCTCCGAATGCCTGGAGGATTTTTATTGGTGCTGAGATCCTTTGGGGTCGCTTGAGTGGGGGGAACCGTCACCTTTCGCTAGACGAGTTCTTTTATTGCTACAGACCCCAGCATAAAGTATCTGCCAAGGGGACCTACCATTTTGCTCCACGTGAGAAGAGCTTAAGATTAGTGTCTGATATGCCAGACTCCAATAGAAATTGGAAGAATAGATTTTTCTTTGTTAAAGGGACGGACTGGGTGTGCCGTCCAGATGAGTGGGATACACTGCCCGGCGGTTATTTTGATAACACTTGGGCCTATATTAGGGAGTCAGGTTGCCCCCTTGTCTTTCTTCCTACCGTCTCTTTTCATTTATCAGGGAGTTTTCTTAAGACCGTCTCCTTTAACACCGTCTATTCCCTTTTATTTCAGCTAGCGCTCGCCCGGAGATATCTGACGAACAAAGGGAATTCATCCGTCGGATACTTGGCATACCGCTTGAGCAACGGAAGTGTAGGGACTTGATCACCCTAGACACTCTCCATTTGTATTGTGGGGGTCCAGAGCCGACGGTTGAAGCTCGGAGGTTGGAAGAATTTTCTCGTAAACGTAAGTCGATGCCTTACATGACCCGTCGGTTTATTTCTTTCGTCGGCTATCACTGATCCGTCAGTTTATTTTGTGTAGAGATGGAAGCTGCGAAGCAAAGGGTGAGGGCCGCTGCTGCCCGTAAGAAGGAGGAGGAGAAAGCCAAGGGAAAAGAAGGAGCGTCAACCCCTCATTCCTCTTTGAAGAGTTCAGTTAAGAGGAAGGCTGACGGAAAGGACGATCCTCCTTCTAAGAAGGTAGCCGTCAGTGCAGGGGATGTGCCTTCCACGAAGTCGCCTCCCAAGTCTAGTCACGGTGCTGGGAAAGGAATGATGACCTCTTCCGGTCCCGTCATTGGGGGACCCCGTTGCTTGCTGACCCACAAGGATTATGCTGTTGAGGGGGTAGAATCTCTCATAAAACAGACGGATCTGGATCCTTGTGCTCAGCTAGGGACGGAAGACCTGGGGGCGTCAGCTTTCTTTGACATAGCACGGGTATGCTTTTTACTTCGATCAATTTAATGTTTGCCTTGCTTTGTGGCTGACGGTTGTACTTCATTCAGGCCTTGGTTCGTGTAAAAGCACTTCAAGACCGGTGCGTGGCCAAAGAAGGCGTCGTTTCTCGGGTTAGGAGGCATAACGCCAATCTGATGGATCAGCAAGCGCAATATAAGGAGGCCGTCCGTCTCTTAAACTCAGATCTGAAGGATGTAAAGGAGAAGTTGGGAGAGGCTGAGGGTCAGCAGAAGAAGCTTGAGGAGGAGGTTTCATCCTTACGTGCACAAGTAGAGACGGCTGGGACTGACGCGGTCCAAAAATTCAAGACAACCCAGTCATTTATTGATTCCTGCGCTGATTATTATGGCACAGGTTTCGACGATTGTCTGAAGCAAGTAGCGTCAGCTTATCCAGAGTTGGATCTATCCGGAATTACCATGGATGCCTCCGTGCCGATGACTCCTGCTCGTGAAACTGTTGCTGACAAAGGTGACGGACCCCTTAATTTGGACTCTTTGCTTAATGATGCCGGAGTTATTTTGGCCCAGCCAGCCGTCACTATCCCTGCCGAGTCTTCAGATGCGGCACAAATTGCCAAGGATAAAGCTGACGGGGTCTCCAAGGATGTTCCTGCCACTTAACCCTGGCTTTTCTATTGTAATTTTTGAACAATGTTTTTAAATGCCCTTTCGTTTATTGGGCTTTTTACTTGTAACTCTATCTGCCCCTTTTTATGGCACTTGGAATCCGTTGCTTTGAACATGTATACTGATTCTAATTTCTTATGGCCCCATTTATTTGACGAGATCGTTACCTTTTGATTTTTTAGCCCCTTTTTTTGTCATTTCTACGGGCTTGTTGGTTTGAGAACCACGTTTGTAAGTAGGGTCTTACTTTTTCGTTAGACCGTCATCTATTGGACCGTCTGCCTTATAGGTCCGTTAGTTCTAGGACCTGGTCCATATGATGATATTTTCATCTATTGGATCGTCAGCTTTTTAGCCTTCATTAGTCCCTTAGCCTTGATGTCTTTGACATCCTTTTTGGCCCGTCAGCTTTTTAAGCCTTGGTGTATTTAACACCTTCATTAGTCCTTAGTTTTTTAGGACCTCGTCCATATGATGACTGTTTCGTCTTTTGGACCGTCGGGTTTTTAGATTTCCCGGACCGTCGGCCTTAGCCTTGATGTCTTTGACATCTTTTTGGCCCGTCAGCTTTTTAAGCCTTGGTGTATTTAACACCTTCATTAGTCCTTAGTTTTTTAGGACCTCGTCTATATGATGATTGTTTCATCTTTTGGGCCGTCGGCTTTTTAGATTTCCCGGACCGTCGGCCTTAGCCTTGATGTCTTTGACATCTTTTTGGTCCGTATGTTATGGACTTGGCGGTTTTGGCCGCGAACTTAGTAGACCGTAGAAAAAATACACTCCAGTAATTTCCGAAAAACTCCTCTTATTGCCATGCATTCAAATAAAAGTAATTAAAACCAAATCCTGCCCCTTGGGCTAAAAAGAAGAATTGTTGCAAAAGATTAAAGTAAATGATAGTTCTGAGGAGTGAGACTAAAGTCTTGCTGGAATGTAAAATAAAATAAGAAAAAATTGAACTTCGTGCTGTCGCTCCTACTGGTAGTATTTTCGTAGGTGCTCGGTGTTCCACGGGTGCGGCAGTTTCTTTCCTTCCAACGTCTCTAGATGGTATGTGCCTTTCCTTTGCCACGACGTGACTCTGTAGGGTCCTTCCCAATTGGGGCCGAGTTTCCCTTGGGTAGGGTCCCTAGCGGCGCCCATGACCTTTCTAAGAACAAGGTCTCCAACCTGGAAGTCCCTGTGTCGAACCCGGGAGTTGTAATGTTTAGCCATACGGTCCTGGTACCGAGCGAGCCTTTGTTCTGCTATTGCCCTGATTTCGTCTATTAGGTCCAGCTGTAGTCGCATAGCCTCGTCATTTTTGTTTTCGTCGTGGTTGTGCACCCTGTAGCTTGTGAGCCCAACTTCTGCTGGAATGACCGCTTCGCCTCCATACGTCAGTCGGAATGGTGTTTCTCCTGTGGGTGTCCTTGCTGTCGTCCTGTAAGCCCATAATATGCTTGGCAATTCATCGGGCCATATACCCTTTGCCCCCTCGAGCCGAGTCTTGATAATCTTGAGCAAGGATCGGTTCGTTACTTCGACTTGGCCATTAGCCTGAGGGTGGGCGGGGGAGGAATAGTGGTTCTTTATTCCTAGTTGCGAGCAGAAATCTCGAAAGGGGTCGTTGTCGAATTGCCGTCCGTTGTCCGAGACGAAGACTCTAGGAATGCCAAACCTGCATATGATGCATCTCCAAACAAAGCTTCGTACGTTTTTCTCCGTGATTGTGGCCAAAACTTCAGCTTCCACCCATTTTGTGAAATAGTCGATGCCTACCACCAGGAATTTTAGTTGTCGTGCTGCTGTAAGGAAGGGTCCCATAATATCTAAGCCCCACTGTGCGAACGGCCATGGGGCCGTCATTGGGGTCAGCTCTTCGGTTGGTTGCCTAATAATGTTGCTGAACCTTTGGCACTTGTCGCAGGCCCTTTACATAGGCTTCGGCGTCCTTCTGCATGGTGGGCCAATAGTACCCTGCTCGCACAAGCTTGTGTACCAACGATCTGGACCCTGAGTGGTTTCCGCAGATTCCTTCATGCACCTCTCTCATGACGTAGTCTGCCTCTTCCATACCCAAGCATCTTAAATATGGTCGGGAGAAACCTCTCTTGTAAATGACGTCTTTTATCAGGACGAACCTCGCAGCCTGGACCTTAAGTCTCCTTGCGGCTTCCTTCTTGTCTGGTAAGACCCCGTTTTTCAAGTATGAAACTAACGGCGTCGTCCAGCTTCTGCCGGAGCATATTTCCTGCATGTTGCTGAGGTTTATTAGTGGAGAAAGCTGTATGAAGGAGAGTACATTACCAGGGATGACCATTTGTTCCGCCGAGGCGGCTTTCGCGAGGCGGTCGGCTCGCTCGTTTTCTTCTCTAGGAATTTGGACAACTTTAGCTTCTAGGTCATCCACTCTCGCCTTTACTTCACCAAGGTACTTCTTCATCTTTTCGCCCTTGCATTCATAGTCTCCATTTATTTGGTTAGTGACGACCTGTGAATCGCAGTAGATGACTACCCTCGCGGCTCTTGCCGCTTTGGCGAGGTCGAGCCCTGCTATCAGAGCCTCATACTCTGATTCATTGTTGGTGGCAGGGAAGTCGAGACGGACCATACATTCAATGGTGTCTCCTTCGGGCGATAATAGCTCAATGCCGGCCCTTGCGGCTTGTCTGTTAGATGACCCATCCGTATATATACTCCATTGAGGGGACTCTGCTGCCCCCCTGTCTTCATCATGAGTGAACTCAGCTATAAAGTCGGCGACGACTTGTCCTTTGATGGCAGTCCGTGGGCGGTATTGAATATCAAATCCGCTCAGTTCTATAGCCCATAATGCCAATCGTCCCGCGGCCTCGAGACTGCTCATTGCTCGCCTTAAAGGCTTGTCAGTCAGGACGTTCACCATATGGGCTTGGAAGTACGGTTTGAGTTTGCGGGCTGCCGTAACCAATGCAAAGGCAAGTTTTTCCATGGGCGGGTATCTTTCTTCGGCCCCATGAAGCGCTCGGCTTGCGTAGTACACGGGCTTTTGCACTTTCTCTTCTTCTCTGATCAAGGCCGCGCTAACTGCCGCAGGGGAGACGGCTAGATAGAGAAAAAACTCCTCTCCTGGTTGCGACGGGCTTAATAATGGTGGGGAGGAAAGGTAAGCCTTCAATTCTTCGAACGCTTGCTGGCATTCGTCAGTCCACTCGAAGGATTTCTTCAATGTTCGGAAGAAGGGTAAACACTTGTCCGTGGCCCTTGACACGAACCTGTTTAGTGCCGCTACCTTTCCGTTGAGGCTTTGCACCTCCTTCACATTTCTTGGTGGTGCCATATCCAGGATGGCCTGGATCTTGTTCGGATTTGCTTCGATGCCCCTCTGAGACACCATGAATCCTAAGAATTTTCTTGCCGTTACCCCAAAGGCACACTTTCCTGGATTGAGCTTCATATTGTAGGAGCGAAGTGTGTCGAATGTTTCTTTGAGATCTCCTAGATGATCTTCCTCCCTTCGGCTCTTCACCAACATGTTGTCCACATAGATTTGGACATTCCTCCCAATCTGCTGCGCGAACATTTTGTTCATGAGTCTCTGGTATGTTGCGCCTGCGTTCTTCAGGCCGAAGGGCATCACCTTGTAACAGAAGAGGCCTTGGCTGGTTACGAACGACGTTTTCTCTTGGTCGGCTTCATGCATTCGGATTTGGTTATACCCCAAGAAGGCGTCCATGAAGCTCAGCAGCTGGTGTCGAGCCGTAGAGTCTACTAGGATATCGACCCTCGGGAGGGGGTAGCTATCCTTAGGGCAGGCCTTATTGAGATCGGTGAAGTCCACGCACATCCGCCATTTCCCGCACGCCTTCCTGACCATCACCACATTTGCTAGCCAGTTGGGATAGTATACTTCTCTAATAAAACTTGCTTCCCGTAGCTTTCTGACTTCTTCTGCTATGGCTCGGTCTCGCTCGGGGGCAAACACTCTCTTCTTCTGTCTGACAGGTAGGAAGGCGGGCGATACGTTCAACCTGTGCACCATGACTGAAGGATCTATTCCCGGCATATCTTCATGATCCCATGCGAATACGTCTCAATTGCGTCTGAGGAAGGCTATGAGCTCCTGACGGATCATGGTGTTAGCGAGTGTTCCAATTTTGGTCGTTCGACTAGGATCGGAACTGTCAAGGGGTATCTCTTCCAACTTCTCGACCGGCTCTGTTACCGTCCGGCGTTCTTCTATGCTTAAAGCTTGAACCTGATCCTCCATTTCCATCATGGCTATGTAGCATTCGCGTGCGGCCATCTGACTCCCGCACAGTTCGCCTACTCCGTAATCAGTCGGGAACTTGATCATTAGGTGATAGGTGGAAGTTACTGCCTTCCATGAGTTGAGCGTGGGTTGCCCGAGGATAGCATTGTAGGCTGATGAGCAATCGACCACCAAGAATGTCACGTCCCTGGCTATTTGTTGAGGGTAATCGCCTACAATGACGGATAATGTGACTGCGCCTATTGGGAATACCCGGCTCCCGCCGAAGCCAACAAGCGGGGCGTTGGTTGGGATCAACCGCTCTCTGTCGATCCTCATCTGCTGGAACGCTGTATAGTATAAAATATCAGCTGAGCTGCCATTGTCGACCAGCACCCGGTGCATGTTGTAGTCCCCCACACGCAGGCTGACGACGAACGCATCATCATGTGGATGGTGAAGGCGTCGCGCGTCTTCCTCTGAGAATCCGATTGTGGGACCTTCTCTCCGTGCTATCTTCGGCACGACTCCCGTCAGCTGAACATTTTGTACCATCCGAAGATAGGTCTTGCGGGCTTTCTTGGATGACCCGGCGGCAGCCGTTCCTCCTACGATTATCCTGATATCCCCGATCGGAGGCCTTGGTCGCTCATTGTCCCGTCGGGGGTGTTGGTCTTGTGCGGGAGGATCTGTTTTCTCTTTGCTAACGAATCTCTGCAGCTTTCCTTGTCTGATAAGGGCCTCAATCTGCTGCTTGAGGTCATAGCAATCAGCCGTGTCGTGGCCATGGTCGCGGTGGAAACGACAATACTTATCCTTGGAACATTTGTTGGGGTCGCTTTTCAGTTTTCCTGGGAACGTCAGAGCCTCTTCGTCCTTGATTTGCATAAGGACTTGATCTACCGGGGCTGTTAGCGGAGTGAAGCTCGTGAACCTTCCCCCCATGGGTCTAGGGCGCCTTTCTTCCCTCCGGTCTCCTGTTCTTGTCTTCTTTCGGCCTTGGTCCTGCCGATTGTCTTCCTGCCGTTCTCTTTTCCTTGGCTTCTCTTCCCGAGCCAATAGCGCATCTTCGGCGTTCGTGTACTTTGTGGCATGGTAAAGCACTTCCGACATGGTCTTAGGGTCGTTTTTGTATAGGGAAAACAAAAACTTTCCCTTCTTCAAGTCATTCGTGAATGCCGCAACAAGGATCTTATCGTCGGCTTCGTCGACTGAGAGTGCTTCTTTGTTGAAGCGGGAGATGTAAGCCCTTAAAGTTTCATCTTCCCGCTGTTTCATGCTCATTAAGCACGCTGTAGACTTCTTGTATCGATGGCCTCCAATGAAGTGTGCGGTAAACTGAGCGCTGAGCTCTTTGAAGGTGCTGATGGAGTTTGGTGTCAGTCGGCTGAACCAAATTCTCGCTGCGCCCTTCAGTGTTGTAGGGAAGGCCCTACACATGATGGCGTCCGCTACTCCTTGAAGTGCATTAGGGTCTTGAAGGTCTCCAGGTGGTCCAGTGGGTCCTTGACCCCGTCATAACTGTCTATCTGTGGCATGCGGAACTTACTTGGTAAAGGGTAGGAGTTGACGGTGGCGGTGAACGGCGAGTCAGTTCGGTTGACAAGGTCGTCCAGGTCGCTTGATACTCGTCCCTTGAGAGCATTCATCATAACCTTCATTTGTTCCTTCATGGCCTGCATCTCCGAGATAACAAGTGGCGGAGCAATTTCTGCGAGGGAGGGGATGCTTGTGTTCTGCCGCTCTGATTTGCTCGGGGCGTTGCTGGCTTGGGGCCCTTCCTGATTTCTCCTGTCGGCGCTGGTTCCTTCTTGATCTGCTCCTTGGTTGTTGGGGGCTGCATTCTTCTGTTTCAGTTGCTCTTTTAGGTCGTGGTTTTGTTTGGTGAGGCGCTCTACGGCAGCGGCGAGTGTCCTCACCTGTCTTTCAAGAGCAGTCGTAGGGGCTTCTTCTTCTTGAACGTCGTTGGTAGTCGCCATTGAGCGAGTGAGTACCATGTAACTCTTTTGTCTAGGAAGCGAGAATGTGCTACGTTTCCCACAGACGGCGCCAACTGATGATGGCGAAAATAATACCACCAGTGAGTCACACGTTCCTCGTACGATCGCGAATGGCACCTGCACAACGAAAACGAGTAACCTAACAGAGAGTACCGGTGTGGTACCGGCCAAACACCCTCCGAAGGTCAAGTTAGAATTATTCTCACTACTCTAGAGTGCTAGAGAGGGTAAATTATGCGTACCTTAGTTTGTGAGGGTGCTTGGGTTTTTATACTAGTAGAAGGTTGACCTCTTTACCTTGGAGTAGAAGTCCTTTCCTTATAGGAGTCTCTTTGAGCGTATTTTACGGGATCTTTTCCTTATGGGGATCCTTTGATTATTATCTAGCGTGGGAAGCAAGTAAACTTGTGCCCGGTCCGTCAGCTTCAATTTACCTTCCTCACTTTTGTTATGCCGTCAGCCTTGGAGCCGTCAACCATGGAGTCAGCCGACTCTATGACCGTCAGCTTTTTATGCCGTCAGTTACGCCCAAAGGAAATGTACTAAAACGTCGGTTTTACGTCCGTGTGGTTAGGCTTTTCTTTTATCCTCATCATTACCTATCTCTTGGACTATTTAACTATTATTCTAGGTAGGTATCGTTCTTTGTCTTACGCACACCAATTAATAGTTAAGAAAAGATAGAGTTTTAATCTATGACGTCTGCTCCTGATGATTGTGTTATCATCAAATCAAGATACCAATCGATTTTTGATATAGACTTATTCAATCATCAGAAACTTGAACTTATTATCTTATAGATCTTATGAGATATTGAAGGCGAAACCATTGAGGTTCTAAATGGCCATACATCACTTGTGTTTATAACTAAGGATATAAATGAACTAAGTTTTTATTAATAACTCGAGTTCAACTCAAGAAAAAAACTTGTTTATGTTCATTTATTTAGAAAATGATTTAAGCTCAAACAAAATAATGTATGTGTAAACAAATTTATAGGCATGAAGCTTGTTTTGAGTATATATAATATTGTGTTTATATGTATGAATTAATAAAAATATATTTATATAAACATGAAATTGGATTGTGTAAATTTCCAACTAAGCTTATAAGGTTTCAAATTATTATTTGTAATTTATTGATAATATAAATAATCAATTTCATAGTCAAACTTGTGTACAATATTTAACAATACAAGGTTAATGAATCTAATTTTCATAAGTTGATAAACCAAAAACTGTTACAATTGATTAAATCAAATAATATAATTTTAACTATAATATAGTTATTAATTATTAGAATGGATTTGTGAACAAGTAACAACTTTTAGTTGTGATTTGTTATATATATATATATATATATATATATATATAATCAAGTAACTTGTGAACAAGTTTGAACTTATTTAATAAGAAAATAAAATAAGCTTGAACATGTAATAGAAATAAGTGATAAGTTCGAGCTTGATTGTGTTCAAAATATCTTTTTTTTTTAAAAAAAAAATTATTTTTTATTCTTTTATTTTAACAATTATGTTCAAAATAACTTAAATGAACAAACGTAAATAACTTATTCAATTTGACTTGTTTACAACCTTGTTTATAACAAACTAATAACCATCGCGTCTTTTTCCCACCTTCCTTGTGGTATAAACCTTCTAAAAAAAAGGAAAAAGAATATATTTGTCCCACATCGCTTGGGTAGTTAGTAGTAAATTGGTTTAATGCATTGCGGTTTGCACACAAAGGTTAGATCCTTTTGTGTCTGTACCGGATATTATGTAATATATGTCTTAAAAATAGAGTAAAATACAAAGTAAGTTAATTTTGAAAAGTTTTAGGCCTGTATTTTACCCCAAAAAAAAAAACTGTGAGATTTATTATTTATTTTTGGACCTATGTGGTAACTGGCTATGTTCTACTCTAGGTAGATGTGGCAAAACGGGCAGGTCGGGTCAGGTTTGGGTTGAGTCAATCGGGTTTGCAGGTCAATCGAGTTGCGGGTCGAGTTAGATTGACCTGTATTTTTCAAACGAGTTTTTCTTTTTTTTTACAAAAACAAATCAATGACAACCTGCTTAGAGAGAATAAATAAAATTAATGACAACCTGTTTAGAAAGAATGAATAAAATTAATTAAACAAATCAAAAACAATTATGACAGTTTTGAGCATGAGAAAAATTCTTTATAGTCATAAATTTACGATGGAAAAAGTCTTCAATATTAATAGCTCAATGTCAAAATGCATGTAATTACAAGTATATATTTTTAGTTTAAATCACTAATAATATCATTCCCACAAAAGAAGAATAAGAAAAAAAAAAAAACTACATTTCATGGGCCATGTTAAGTTATCAGCCTCCTTAAGTACACATGTTCCTGTTACATTTAAAATAATAGTAAAGTTAGATTACTTAGAAAGATAAAGTAAACAAAAAAAGTTTTAAGAATAAACATAACATATTAAGTAAAGAAGTATAAGTAAATATTTGATAAGAATTACACCTTAATCTCAATCTACTTAACGTTAGTAGTAGATTCAGCACTGCAAATATTCATACTTGCAAATTGTAGCTCAAGTTGATCAATTTCGTCAGCATCTTTATCAACAATACAATTGTACGGTACAGGGTCCCCAAACCCTTTGGGCCTTAAACCTTGGCCCTATGGCATGGTCCATGACCCTAGCCCTTTGTTCGAGGAGGGGCCCCCAAGTCCACTAGGCCGGGAGCTTGGGTCGCATGCCACGATGCTCGGCCCAAGGCCTATTGGGCCTGTAATCTTGGCCCAGACACCTTGGTCCATAACCTAGGCCTTGCCCGGTCAGCTACATCACGGACAGTAATGTGATTGCTCGAGGGTGCCACTTCTCGATTGCCTGGTATTACCTTGGGGAATATCGTTACCGAGCCGCTCTTTTGAGGTGGGAACCAGTTCCAATGCCACTTTTACCACTCCCATTCCCAACTGAACATCCACTTAGGGATAATGACATTGGACCTCCATTCCCATTGACAATCAGGAATAATCATGATTTTCCTCACTCATCTTGAGCTATAAATAGGAGGAAAGTGTGAGGAAGAGGGGGGAGGAGGAGATCAGAGAGGAGGACTTGTTGTTAGTAAGGAAAGTGACACGAGAAAAAGGAGAGGACTTAGTGAAACCAAGGCATGCATTTGAGTCTCTTAGTTAGGGACTACCCATAGTAGGAAATCCAAAACCCACAATATAAATAGGTTGTGAGCCCAAGGATTGGACCAGCCCATTGTCTTTTATTTTGGGTGCGCACAACAATATTTTAATATAATTTAAGGTAACACGAAAACAAATCAATAAAGAATTAAAACTGTATGATAGAGGTCAAGAAAAGAGTAGAGGCCCAGAGAGAAAAGAGTTGAGGCGCAAGAGTCTTCTGTGAAAGACTAAAATTGTGAAAGGCTGAAAGCTCTTACCTCTTAGTGGTTTGTGCCTTTTAGCCTTTGTGGACTATATCTACTATAAGTTTTTTTTTTGGTTGTTTTGTTTTAGAATCAACTACAAGCCCTTAAGTCTAGCCATTTATTGTGTTAGTAAATAGTGAGTAGGTTAGTTTACTAGACTACTAGACTACAGTTGATTGAAATTGTGAGTCAAGTTTGTGAGCTTAGAGTTGTGAAGTGTTGTATCAAATTGAATGAGTTTTTTTTTTTTTTTTTTTTTTTTTAAATAAATGGGTTGTCTTGTCTTATGATTGTAAAGTGCGAATATCTATTTATAATCTGTTGGTTTTGGTGCTTTGTGCTTTATGCACCTAGCATTAGGACGTAGTTTAAATATTTTTTTAGCGAATTTTTTTAAGGGGTCGGGTCACAGGTTATCTAGGTCGGGTTGGGTTGACTTGCAAAAAAATCGGGTTGGGTCAACCTGTTTTTGCTTCGGGTAAAAAAATTCGAGTTTGGATCAAGAATATTTTGGATTGGGTTGGGTCAGGTCGGGTCAAAAAATTCTGATTCATTTTGCCATGTTTAACTCTAGGCACAAGGTATTCCTAATTCTTGATTAGAATATGCAGTCTCAGTCAACCAAACAGAGCAGTATTCGAGCATATCATGGAATAGTCATGACAGGAACTACTTGGCTTAGAGCTTCGCTCGTGTCTCTCTGTCTTTGGCAATTGGCACTGCCAGTCCCTCCTTTCTGACACATACTTATAATTCTCTCTCTCTCTCTCTCTCTCTCTCTCTCACACACACACACACACACACACACACACACACACACACACACACACACACACACTATATATATATATATATATTCACAGCTTTTTCATTTCATTTTCATTTTCATTTTCATTTTTTTTTTCACTGACCCACATGGCCAATTACAAACAAAGATTTTAGAGCAGCAATAAGCAATTAGTCAATAGCTGAAATTCATTGTCGTTGATGACCAAGAAGACGATTACACTTTAGGGTTTACAAATGCTCAGATAATCCAAACAAAGAAAAAGGAAAGAAAAGAAACCCATCTGGTTTTCAGGGCTTAATTTCTGTTTGGCACATACCTGGACTTGTCAATGGCTCAAGGTACGCCCTTGTCGATGTTTATATGTTGCTAAATCTTTGTCTATGGAAGATTTTCTTTTCTGGGTATTGTTTAGTTTCTCTACTATGTGTTAGCTAACGTTATTTTCTATGTAGCAGCATTTTTATTCTTATTTGGAAGTGGGGGGGGGGGGGGTTTGTATTATTATTAATTTTCCTGGAATGGAATTTGGGGGTTTGGCTCTCAAATGGGTTTATTTTGTATTCAATTTGTTTTTGTTGTACGATTTCTTTTGAAGATAAGCGGCGTGGTCTTTGTAATTCTCTCTCTTTTTTTTTTTTTGGCGTAAAAGCTTCGAGATATATGAATGATTATATAAAATTTGTGTGAAATTTGTGGTGAAAAGGACTGTGTATAGCTCAAATTTGAAGGTTGGAGATATATGAATAATTACGTAAAATTTTGTGTGTGAAATTTGGTTTAGAAAGGACTAAAGTAAACCTCGAAGTATGTATTTCCTTACATGGGTTTTCAATTTCTACTGGCTTGAACTGATCAGGTTTTGGTAATACTTGATTAACTATTTAGGTTGCTCTTTATTCATTAGGATTCTATTGCCACTCAATGTTGGCCATCTTTTCCCAACTAGCTAATTTCATCTTTCTTTATCACCTTCATATAGATATTAGAGAACTTAGCAATTGGGTAGTAGGAGGCTGCCATTCACTATGGTAAGAGTATTAACAAAACTAAATGGTGGCCCTTAGTCATGAGGGTTTCATATAGCCATTGCCACTAATTTTGTATATTTATAAAGTTGGCTCCTGCTACACTAGATATATTGGTAGCCCCTAATCCTCAAGACTTTTATGATGAAACACCCTTTCATGTATTTAGATGTGGTTGTGGATTTTTATTGGTGCTTTTCTTGTATGCTTCATGTGTAATAGGATTGACCTCATTGGACTTTTAATTTATATCTAATTATAGAAAATAACGTTTTTTTTTTTTTTGGTGTGTTTTAGTGATATAAAAATGAATTCCTTTTTGATCTAGCGTATGTCATTTTGGATGCCAAAGATCATTCTATTTACATGGATTTATGTAGTTGTTTTACCAAATGAGCCTTAAAATGATTGGATCCTTGTTAATCTTTGCCTGGCTTATAGAAATATCTATTACAGAATATTTTCGCTAGTGTTACTTTAGTGGTTTCAGTTTTTTTTTTTTTGGGGGGGGGGGGGGGGATGGCTTTTGCAGTGTCTGCTGATTTAGCAATCTTGCTAAACTGTCTGTATCCTTTGACAGGTTGTGCTTCTCACCATAGTTAGCCTATGGCCCCTTTGGTGGAAATGGTAAATACTTGACTTGACTTCTCCTTAAAGCAATACTGAGATATTACTGCATCATGGCTCGGAAAGGTAATCAACAAAAGAATGGGGTGGATCACCATACATTAAACCACAAAAGAAGAGGTTCAGGTTCAGGGTGTAATCCACCAGATACAAAAGGGCGGGGAAAAGCACATGAGCTGAAGGTTTTTCCTGGAGAAGAACTCCCAAATGGTAACCAACCAGGCAATTTTGCAGAGAGTGTGAGTCAAACCAATTATGCAGGAGATGAGAACAGAAGTTCACAAAAGTCTGAGAATCTTTTGAGGAAAGAGAAGCAGGGGATGGATGCACTTCAACAACCAGAGCAACCAATCTCTTCTAGGGATGATTTAAGGAATTGCAATGGAAATATTGAAGCTTCAACCGAACAAGAAAATGCGACATTATATGGAACTAATCAAGGTCAAAAACATACAAAAACTAGCCTGCCATTTTTGCATAATGGTCTGAATATAAAATCTGTGTTAGAAAATATTGAGTTTTCAGATAGTTTGGTGGTTAGAAGCATGAGGGCATTGACATTGTCAATCTTAAAGGCATCTAGTGAATGGCTAGAAAGGCAAAGACCATTGTTTATGAATCTAACAACCAAAATATCAAATGCTTGTGACCATGCTAGAATGAAGATTGAGCAGGCATATCCTGTTGTTTTGAAATGGCTCATGCAAGTTGGGAGCATAATGCTACTCATATCAATGGTTTGGTTAGACTGTGCTCTTAGAGGCATGGATTCCTTCTTACGCATGGGGACAACATCCTTCTTCTCAGTAATATGGTTCAGCATTTTCTCAGTAATTGCTATGGTTGGGATACTCAAGTTTCTTGTTGTTTTGGTAAGTCCTGTTTATGTTTGAGTTAGCAACAAAATCTCAGTGCTTCATTTGTTTATAGGTGTTCTGGTTGGACTCAAATTTTAAAATTATTTTTTAAAGATAATATACTTTTATTTTTCAGTCCCATTTTCCCCTTTGCAATTCATTTGTTTATTGTTGTTAAGGTCAGACCAAAAATAAAAGGATTAATGATTTTCTTAAGAATCCCAATTTTCTGAATTTATTTTTGATACCACTAAAGGAGAATGCAGTCAAATACAGTTAGATACCCAAAAGACATTCATGTGACTTTGTTGCCATATCAGCGAGTTTGGGAACCTCTACAAAAAGTTTACAATTAACAGCATGGATGCTAAAATTTAACCCTTCTTATTGAAGCTATCTTAAATCCTCATCCTAAACTGTACAAAACCATGGTCGCACCTTCTTGCTCCTGATCTTCTGTATTTATAAATTAGGGGCACCTTGGATACCCCCCTTGGTAAATAATGACTTCAATCTGGTTATATTTTAAAGTATTCTTACTGTTTATATCTGCCGTATTGAAATTTATTGTGTCGAAGTGGAAGCCAGTATGTCAAAAAATGTCATATCGTATTGAAAAATAAAGATGCATCATGTCAAAGATTCCTGAATGCAGTTCTGTACCGTCAGTGCATCATGGCTCTCTTTTATGTTTTGTGGATGTATTTTGGAATCTCGATGGTGGTTTTGCCACTCATGTGCTCTTTTATATTTGAAAATGGTAGTCCCATTCAATTTCAATGAGGCATTTAAATCCTTACTTACTACAATGAAGGATTTTGGAGTGAAAAAAGCTTGATGCACTGGATTGGTTTCATGTGAGTGAGCAGTCTAACTGGAATTTTGATTTCAAATGATTTCTTACTATATGACTTAGATGGGTGTTATGAATTTGGAATCGGCGCCAAGTTCGAAATTTGGAGGGATGCTTTAGAATATAAAGGATTTTGGTTAAGTAAGACTAAAATAGATTACATGGAGTGTATGTTTAGTATAACTAGAAACAAAGATGAAGAAGTTGTAAACTTGATAGTCTAGAGATAGTAAAGAGTGAGCGCTTGTAATACCTTGGATAAATTATTAATAAAGATAGAGAGAATGTCAAGGATGTGAATCATAGGATAAAAGCACGGCAGATGAAGTGGAGAAGTTCATCACCAGTATTGTGTAATCATAAAATATCTATTAAGTTAAAAGGAAAATTTTAGAAGTTGCTAGAAGACTAGTTATGCTTTATGATATTGATATTGAAGTAATAATTATCAAAAAAAAGATATTGATATTGAAGTAACATGTTCATACAGTGAGTGTAGTTGAAATGAGAATTTTAAGATAGTAATGAAATGAAGAATTTCGTTTAAAGATAGGGTAGTTCGTATTGGTGATAGGATGAGATAATAGTTATTTGAGATGGTTTGATTAGTGCAAAGGAGAGAATTTGATGCACTAGTGAGAAAAAGTGATATGATTCTAGTTGAAGAAATAACAAAAGTTAGAGGAGGACTGAAAATAATATTGGTAGAAGTAGTAAAAAAGGACATGTTAATTAAAAAGGTGACAAAGAATATCGAATCTCCCTTTGGGCCAAAGTTACTTGTATATATGGAGGAGACAGAGAGTATGATGTTGGATATGTTAGAATGACAAAGAAGAATACATGTGGCTGACTCATATTAGTTTGTTGAGAAGCCATAATCGAGCCCAAATTTTTGGGACTACGGCTTTATTGTTGTTATATGTGTGTTATGATCATGAAATTAGGGCAATAGCTCTTTGGCCATAATCTTTTCAAAGAAGCTACTAATCAAGCTTGATCACCTAGTGAGTTGTCAAGTAGGATGGTTTTTTTTTTTTTTTTTTTTTTTTGAGAGTTTCAACCTATGACGTTTGCTCTTGATGGTACTAATATATATTTAGGTGATACTGTAGTTGCTATCCCTGGTTATGCAGTCCTTTATGCCTGGGCACATATCTATTCTCCTTTGGTTACTAGGAGTTGAACCTTGTGGATGCCACTTTTAACTCTTTTATGCTTTTACCTGGCTCAAACATGAATATACCCTCATGTAACCTTTCAAAAATTCAGGTGATAGCATGATGTGGATTTCGTGTGTAACATGTTACGCATGCAGCTAAAACACAAGAGTAATGAAGTCTATATATATCTTTTCAGAATAGTTGGCATGACTTTATCTTTTTTTGGACTGCTTTTATAGTTGTCACTTTCATAGAGTTTTTGTTAAGTGCTTTGCTGATTGTATTGTTAGTTTAGCTATTGTATCTTTCATACTCTTATATTCCTATAATGACTATCATGATTACTCAGGCCTTAGCTGCTCTTATTGGAGTTTTTGTTGGGTTCACTCTTGCAATTCTGGTTGTTGCCATTTCTGGAACTGTTTTCTTGTGGTTTTATGGAAGCTTTTGGACAACTGCGTTCGTCATCTTCCTTGGAGGTGATCCTCTTACCTAACTTTACTTGTTGATCATCTCTTCTATTAGTTTGTTAAATAGTTAAACTGCTGGGGTTTAACATTGTTTCAAATTCAGGGTTGGCATTCATGTTGAGCCACGAACGCATTGCACTATTAATCACCACTGTGTATTCTATATACTGTGCTTGGGCATACGTTGGATGGCTTGGTTTGCTCATCGGTTTGAATTTCTCTTTTTTTTCGAGTGATGTTCTAATACACTTCCTAAAGAATAATATAAATCAGCATAGAGGACCCAATAGGTTCCCAGAACAAACATCTGGAATGCAAGGTCAACCGGGCTTCTTTCATGGTGACACGGTGCACGCTTCAACCTCTGAAACTGGCCCGGGGTTATCAGCTGACCGTGGTCCAGGAGTTCCCTCAACCAGTGGGACTGATTCTGAGTTAAATTCTGAAGAAGAAGTGGTTCGCTTGTTAAACTGCACTGATCACTACTTGGTGTTGGGCTTGTCCCGGTATGAGGACATAGATGTTTCTGTACTCAAACGGGAATATAGGAAAAAGGTAAATGGCATTCTCTGATCACTAGATTGGCATGATTATGTAATATAATTGTCACTTGATGTTATTCCATTGGAGTTTTCATTAGCCTTATCAGTCGAGTATGGTGTGATGTCTACAGGTGAATTTTCAGTTTGCTTCAATGATATTCAAAAGTGTAATCTTGTAGTTTTCTAATTTTTTTTTAAATTTTTTTTATTTCTTTATTTTTTATACTTTTTTATTGTTTCTTTATAACCTCCCATTATTTATAGTGTATAAGGAGAGTATTTAGTTTTTATTGACTGAGTTTTGTAATTGTCTTTAGGCAATGTTGGTCCATCCTGATAAGAATATGGGCAATGAAAAGGCTGTAGAAGCTTTTAAGAAACTTCAAAATGCATATGAGGTAAATCTTTTGGTTTCGATTGCAAAGATTTTTTTTTTTTTTTTTTTTAGGATCCATGGCCGACCCTGAAAATTTGCGACTTAGGCTTTGTTGTTGTTATTGTTTGTTTTTCATCTCTGATTATAATGCCAAATATATATATATATATATATATATATATTTTGGGTTTGTTTTTATGTTTTCTAGGTTCTACTTGATACTCAGAAGCGAAAAACATATGATGATGAATTAAGAAGGGAGGAGCTGCTGAACTTATTCCGTAGATTCCAAAGCACTTCTCAAACGGTATTTATGTGTATATCTTGATTCCATTCTTTTCAGCATTGTTTGTTTCATCTGTATTGGTGTGGGAAACCGGTATCCTATTTCTTTTCTGCCCCAGAATCATATTGGTAACACAACTTTGATGTAATTGAGTGGGAATCAATGACAGGCGGCGAGGTTTGCACATAAAATGTGGGAATCTCAAACACAGGGAGGAGGTGGATTTTGATTCGTATGCTCTATAATAAGTCAAAATCACATGATAAGAGTGGCCCCCTAACTGTAAATGGAATAAAGGCTGTTTTTACCTTTTTAATAGTTCAAAGTGACTTGAATGAGAGATGTGTAGGGAAAAGAGCATTGATGGATACTTCCAATGGTAAAATCAATACATTTGACCTAATTATGTGGATCGAATCTTCAGAATTGGAATTCCTTGGACATCTAATTCCCATTCCCTAATTCACAAGAATTGATTGCCCATTTTGGTTCAGCCATTTTTTCCTATCAAATATCTTACTGCCTGTAATTAATTTCATATTTCCTGCAATATTCATGTTGTTTTTTGCAACCTTGCAATATCATGAATATGTGTATCAAAAGGTAAGGGTGATTTGATACAACAAACTAGTTAATGTTAAACCTAGCAACCATGCCACAGCATATGGCGAATCCCTATTGTCATTCGTTTCACACGTATGTGTATCTAGTTGAATGTCTTTGGATTTCACGTCGAACCGTCTTTTTCTCAGATATACTTAGAGGATCAAATACTATACTATATTTGTTAAGTGATTGAACCCTACTTTGTTTCTTAAATAAAAGCTTTTTACAACTTCACACCCAGATTGTGACACTTGAATAAGCTCTTCTGTTTTTTTTTTTTGTATTTTAATTCTTTCATCTTTCCTAAGCTTTTGATGCAATTAATTGCACAGAATGGAGGGCATGGTCTCTTTGCCTCTGGATTTGCACACTCAGAGGCTGGTGGTGAGGATCCACTTGGAGATTCAAGACGAATAGCCTGCAAAAAGTGTGGCAATCATCATGTCTGGGTGCACACCAGGAAATCAAAATCTCAAGCAAGATGGTGCCAGGTATGTTAGAATGGTCTTCAATTAGCATATATTTTGTGAAAGTTGGCACTAAGCATATTATCATGCTGCATGACGTGGTCCAGATTTAAACACAATGCTTCTTTTTGCTAATGAGAAGTAATTTTGTCCCCGGTGCTTAATTTTCCTCTGGGAATTTCCCTTTTGAAGGAATGCAAAGATTTTCATCAAGCAAAAGATGGTGATGGATGGGTTGAACAGTCTTCCCAGCCCTTCCTTTTTGGACTTCTGCAGAAGGTATTTTATCTGAGGAAGCTTGTTTTTGAATTTTACTATATTTATGGTTCTCCCTTCTGCTAGTTCATTTCAAGAGCGAGGTGGAGGTGAGTTTGTGTGTTCAAAACAGTTATTGTTTGTCAACACCCCCTTCTTCCCACCAAAAAAAAAAAAAAAAAAAAAAAAAAAAAAAAAAAAAAAGAAGAAAAAGAAAAAGAGAAGGAAAAGAGCAATGATCATAATCTTGAAGGAGTGTTATAGTATACATATAGTATATCTTAAATGGTGTATAATGTGAATTTGGAATATGATTCTTCTTTTTTTTTTTTTTTTTGATAAGTTAAAGAATATGATTTCTCTTTTTAACATGGTGTCATATAAGCAGGTAGATGCTCCCTCTGCATTTGTTTGCGCAGATAGCAGGATATATGATGCTACTGAATGGTATATTTGTCAGGTAACTTAATGTTTTCATTATCTGAATGGATTTCTCTGAACGTGTCTGCATTTCCTCATGAATATACTGAGTGAAAGATTAATTGAGGAAGCTATAAATGTGCTAATTTCACAATCATGTGCTGCAATGTACAACACAACTACAAGTGAAAAGGAAAATATGCAGCTCTCACTATGAAAAAAATCAACTGTTGGTAGGCATTTGGATGCCTTTTGGAATGGAACTTACTTTGTGTTCTAGGCTTTGATACATTATTTAAAATGAGGTCATCGTGTATTTTAATGGCAGATGACTGTCTCTGACTCAGTTTCATGCTTATTTATATAATTGAACTGGTTTTGCTTTTGGTGACATGTTATGCATTAGAGTCCCTGCATTGTTTTGGAATTCTGCATCAAAGGCAGTTGGATGGTTTCAGTTCCAAATCAGTGTCTAAATGCTGACTTATCCATTTTCAACAAAGAAAGAAATCTCACAGGCAAATGCAATCATTAAAAAAAAAAAAAAAAAAAAAAAAACCCCATCTCTTCATCCAAAACTAATGCAATCATGAATTAAAAATATAATGTGGCTTAGTGGAAGAATCCAGTATATGTTTATAATGGGAAATTTGGGTATCTAGAATTAAGAGATGCTCTCTCTTTGCATGAACCAGCCACATACGTCACCCTTGCACCCATGCTGCACCTCCACATTGAAAGTAAATTGAATAAAGCTAAATTTTATGCAGGGGATGAGATGTCCAGCCAACACTCACAAGCCAAGTTTTCATGTCAACACTAGTGTAACCTCCAAGCATAACAGCGGAAAGGGGACAAGTTCAGGACAAAGAGGAGGTCGAATGCCGCAATTCAATATGGAAGAGACCATGACAGAGGAGGAATTCTTTGAGTGGTTACAGAATGCAGTGCAAACAGGCATGTTTGACAATTCCAGTGCGAGTACCTCCACTGAGAGCCCACCGGGCAGAACTGGAAATGGCACCAAGAGTGGTGGCAGCGGCAATAGTGCCAGTGCCAGTAAGAGAAAGAAAAAGGGAAAGAAGCAATGGTGATCACTCATGATTTTTGCAGCACAACCTTTTGTAAGCATTTGTGAACCTCACACAAGACATATTGACTTGTTTAGTGGTCTATAGTCTTCTTTAAAGCAAATGAAGGCCTCAGGAAAGTTTGACTCTCCATACATATCAGAATGAGTTAAAAAAAATCTTGAGCCTCAGTGATGCAAAAATTGTTAGTGTTTTCCTTCTCCTTTCTTGTTGCTTTTTCTTAGTTTTGCTTTTTTTTTTTTTTTAATGGTCTTTTTCTTAATTTTGCTTTTTTTTAATGGTCTTTTTCTCAGTTATTTATTTATTTATTATTATTATTTTATTTATTTTTTAATGGGCAAGTAAATTCTTAGTATTTTTTTGGTGGTTTAGCTGTGAGCCAAGAAAGCACAGAGCTCGTTTGTCTTTCTTGAACGCCCTACATTTTGCACACTTCTTTATGAGAGATCCCCCATTACTATAAGACAAGGCTGTTTGAGAGTGATCTAAACTGAACCTAGTAATAGTATTAGAAATTCTTGAAAGGAAAAGACTTGGGAAGTAACCATTGTGAGAAAAAAAAAAAAAAAAAGCAGGCATGCAAATTCTCTCTAGAAAACACAATCCCATGTCCTTCCCTACCACCATCACAACAGTCCCACTCCCACTCATGTCTCAAGTGGACTTGAAAAAATGGGGTTGACTGGACGAATATTTTTTTTCATTTAAATTGTCATTTCTTAATTGGTTTCATCGTAATTTTTTAACTCACTTTTTAGGGAAATATGAGGGTTTAGAGGTGATTTAGATATCTGGTGACCAAGCAGTTCTTGCTCTGGTGCATGGTTTTATGAGTGAATTAAAGAAAGTGGGCATTTTTATTTATTTAAAAAAACTATTTGAGGTATGGAGAGAAGATAAGGGGCCATGAATAGAGAATCAATACTAGATGATGGACATCATTGGTGGGTTGATTGGATCTAACATCAAGCTTGATTGTATGTTCCCCTTTAATTTCTTGTTGCGGGGGATTGAAATCAGTCTGTATGCATTTTCAAAAGCAATGCCTAAGTGGTATCCCAAAAAAAAAGAAAAAAAGAAAAAAAAAAAGCCTTAAGCATACCTTTATATTGAATCCAAGATTTGCTCAAAAGTTATGACTCATTGAATTTTCCTTTTCCGCTTTAAACATAAGGGGTACTTGGGCAATAATATTCTTACCCTTGATGTGGCTTTATTTATTTTTATTTTTATAGTGTTACTTCATCTAAACACAAGAGGTTCAAGGGATGTCCTAGTCCAAGGTCACTGGGATTTGAACCTTTCCAGCCCCCTCCCCTATTTACCTATAAAAAAACCTCATTTCAACACAATCTTTCTCTTATTAACTTCTATACATTTTTCAATGAATTTCATCCAGTTGCAACAATACTGTGTAAATTCACCTAAAATAGATCATTCTATGTGTTTCATCAAAGTGTGGAAGTACAGTGTCCATAGAAACTTCACGTTTCATATATAGATAACAAATAGACTATTCTTTATTAACTACCATACATTTTTCAATGAATTCCATACAGTTGCAATAATACTGTGTAAATTCACCTAAAAAGAGAGAATTCAATGTGTTTCATCAAAGTGTGGACATATAGGTTCGTTTAGCATTGGCTTAAAAAGCCAAATTTTTTTACTATTTAGCTTATTTTTCCTACTATTCATGGGTCCAATTGTACTATTTCAGCTACTTTTTAAGTTTATTTATAGTATTTTCAACAAAAAATTTTCAGTTTCAGCTAAATAAGTTATTCCTAAACGGACTCGTGTCCATGAAAACTTCATGTTTCATAAATAAATAATGAATAAACTATCCTTTATAGATAAAAACCATTTCTATTTGCTTGTAAAATTAATAAGCGTAAAATAATATGGGATGCCTGACTTTGTTTTGTCCATAGACTTATTCAAATTATATAATAACCTTTTTTTATAAATTTTTTTTTAACAATAACTTATTTTGCAAGATAGATATAGGCCACGCTAATACGTTTCCTCATCTCTATGTTCTGGTGAGATGGGAGCCTCCAATCCAAAATTGGCATAAGTTGTACGCTGATGGCATAGCACTTTGATGCCCTACGCTTGCTGGTTGTGGTGGACTCATGTAGAGACTGACATGGATATTGGATTAAAGGCTTTGCCAGAGCTATAGGTTGAACTAATAGCTTAGAAGCTAAGTTAGGGGCTATCAGAATGGTTGAGATTGAGAGTTGGAAAAAACAACTTTCAATCTCAACTATTAAAAAAAAAAAAAATATTGCAATTACACTGGATCTCAATCCTTACTTTATGTATTCTTCTCTTAATTCATGCAGTTGAATTAGGAATTGATGCAAATCTGTTACCAACAATGATGATTCTAATGCTGACTTTGCACCAATTATTGATGATTGCAGGAGTCTCATGACCAAAATTTCATCAGTAAAGATTAACAGCTGCTTAAGGAAACTGGGGCTTACACTGAAGCTTAAATTAGGGAAAGGAGTTCAGCTTCAACAAGATTTTTTTTATTTTAGACTTTATGCTTGTGGAGGTGTCCCGACTTTTGATAAGAGACATATCTGGCTTGTACTATAATATATTTTGCTTTGAAATTGGCTCTATTTCTAATGATAATTCCTATTAAAATCATGTTATCTCAAAATTTTCAATTTTTCTGTTCTAAGTGAGACAATTTAGAACTTATTACAAATAGATGAACTTATTCTTAAAAGTTATTTTCCCCCACCCAGTCTGTTTGTTAACAACTTTTTCTTTTAGGTTTTAACTTATTAGAAAATTTGTACAGTTTCATAATTTTAGATATAATTGTACTTTAACCAACTTTTAATAAATAAACAAATAAGTTTTTAAAAAAATCATCCAGATTCCAAACAAGTAAACAACCTTTTTTTTATTGAGGTAACATATTCGGATTGCTTTTGGGAAAAAATATTCTCTTACACTTAATTTACATTTTTACATAATATTCACCGTTGATGTGTGCATTTTAAAAGATAAAAAGAAAATATCCACATTATTTATTAAAAAAAAAAGAAAAGAAAAGAAAAAAAAATTGTGAAATTTTGAGATGAATAAGTTGAACTGCTGAACTTTACCCAAATGTAAAATTACAAAAAAAACCTGCAAACTTCATTGCAATTACCAAATCAACCCTATTTATTAGTTCCATCCTTTATTATAACACAGGTATCAATTGCAATTATCTATTTTCCTCTCTTGAGCTCCAATGGAGGCACTCACCAACACTGCCTCTGCAGCCTATCTTACACCAAAAGCCTCAAACTTTGCTATCAAAATTAGCTCTTTCCTCAGGAATCAAAACCCATATACGAAATTTGCAAATGGGTACTTTCCCATCTCTCTTTCAAGGCCATTCACTACCCAGAAGCTCTGTGCTGGACATAGAGACTCAGTGATAGTGGGGGCAAAGAAGAACCACAAGAACAAAAAGCCAGACACTCATAGCTTTGTGCCCAAACCAGAAGAGGCTACTGAATTTTTCCCTGAAGCTGTGCTCCTTAAAGAGGTGCTTTTTACACAAAATCCCCTGTGTTCATTCTATTTTTTTATTTTTAATTTACTTTCCCAGAGTGCTATATAGGAAAAAAAAATAGTATTTTTAGTCTTGGTTTAGATGTTTTTGAAAGTTGGGTTCTTTTACTTGATAGTTTTTTATTATGTATGCTACTGATTCTGCTTGGGGTAAAAACTTATAGTCTTAACTGAACATGTTATAGAATATAGCCATATACAAAACCCATGAATAATGTTTATAGTTTTTGCATTTACTTTAACAATAAATCTAGTGACACGAACATTTCCACAACTGTTGAGATACTTGTTGTGTTTGGTATACAGGAAAAGCGGTGTTACTGTGTTAGTGATGGACTCATTTGAAAGTGATGTACTAGCCATAACTTTTCTCCCTTAAAAATTTTGAAAAAAGTTGTGAAGTTAAAATTTAATTGCTTGAGCTTGACTATCTCATAAATGTAAAACATGATGTTAGACTATTTAATTGGTGTTGTCTGTAAATATTAAAAAAAAAAATGGTGATGAACATGTTGATCATCTGTTGCTTCATTGCTCCTTTGCAACATTACGGTCCTTTTTGGTTAAATGTTTATGGGTCAATGGGAGATGGTAAGGGAGATGATAGATGTGTACTCTAGTTGGCAAGTCCTTTTTTGTACAGATTTGTTTAGATGTTTGTGTTTCAATGGGAGATGCTATGGTAGTTACTGGTTGTGTACGATATATGGAAGATGAGAAATGTAATTTTGCATCAAGGCCAAATCCCTTCCGATAGGTTTGCTGCTTGTATTTTGAGTTGTTTGAGTGTTGCTCTTTGTGGCTCTTGTGTTTTTTCAAGCTTCTTGCCCTGCTGTTGGTGTGTTGCAGGTCTTAGTCCTGCTGTTTCTGTGTTCTGTGCTGTAGGGTATGCCTTGTTTCTTGTGTAATGAGTTTTGCGTATTCTCAATCTTTGTATTCATGACTTTGTTGCTCTAATTTCGTTTATTCTTGAGGGGATTGTCTTGTAACTTGAGTTCCTTGTGTTTTAGTAAATTTATCATACTTATCAAAAAATATTTTGGCTTAGCCTGGATTTTATCTATTTCTCTAAAGAGTGTGATAGTCTTTTTTCATTTAATTAGTTTTCTGGTTGATTTTGAGGTGGGAGTTTTACTTTGATTTTCAGAAGAAATTTCAGGATGGTAAATTTCTGCCTGAGTTTGCCGATGCTGAGGAACGTAAGTTATTATCATAATTCAAATTAATTCTAGTTTCTTCTTCCTTTTTTCAAATATAAGGTCCTTTCTTCCCCCCGATTATGCAGAGGTTTCAGTTGCTGAAATGATTGTTGATTTGCAGAAAATCTCTATGAAACTCTGATGCTTCAGCTGGAAAGCGAAACGTTTGTGGAACAAAGTAAGTGTGCTTTCACCTCAGTTGGCCAGTCCTTGCTAGATGGGTTATTGTCCTTTGGTTACTGAGGTTTCCGGTGATAGAAATAGATATGTGTTTCTTATTTTCTTAGCATTCCAATAAATGAAGGGAATTTGTGTCTCTTTGGATCCCTGTATTTTGCGGGATGTGATTTGGTGCAATCTGATCTAGATTGATTAAGGCAGCATTTCTTAACATTCTGTGACTTTCATCTATTGAACCAGCTCTGTTCGTTGAATTTATTAATGAAAATTTGGGACCAGAATGTATTACCACTAAGAGAGAAGAGCTACTTATACATCTGTGAATAATTCTTTCCCTTGATTCTACAGTGCGCCACTATGAAGTTGTTTATTTAATTCATGAGATGCATGCAGAAGAGGTTGGAAGTGTTAATGAGAAGGTTCAAGGTGATCCCTTCTACCTTTCTTTTTAGTCTACATTTCTTCTGAAGTCATATGATAAAATTTTCATGGAAATAGATTTATTATTAGCTCATAGTATTTTCACCTTGTATGCTTCCTGGTTCTGCTTTACTGACTTTTATGTTATAAATGGACTAAAACCTGTCAAAAGACGGGAGTTCAGATGAGTGATAAAATTTTAAGAAGCCTGGATGTTTTTGAAATGATGATAGTGACTCTGTTGAATCTTCCAGGGTGCTGAATTTAGCTTGTCTATGGTGATGCAATCACTAGTTTGGATATCTGTGAGAACTGTTTGCACTCTTTGTTTTGCCTTTTGTTTCTTCACAACCAAAGGTAGTTTACTGTTACTATAAGAAAAGCAGGCAATGGAAACCTCTATGCAAGAATGACTTTTACAGTCATTGAAATGATTGTTAGTAGTGTATAAAAGGTGTCATATCTGAAAATTAAAAATAGTCGGAAAAAAAAAAGATATACAGAATGAAAAGGCTTAAATTAAAGCCTCCTAAGTGTAGATTCAACTTTAGAGGGAAAAAAAGTCAGGTATTACTTTAATATAGGTCGTCATGTAGGAACTCATGACTTGATGCATATGCATGTCCAAATTCAAGCAGAATTATTATTATTTTATTAAGTCACATTTAAAATCTGTATTAGTATCTGATATTTGGGAAATGCTTGTTGCAGATTTTTTGAGGGAGAAGAAAGGCAGGATATGGAGAGTGAGTGATTGGGGTATGAGAAGATTAGCTTACAAGATACAAAAAGCCAAGAATGCCCACTACATCTTAATGAACTTTGAGTTAGAAGCAAAATGGATTAATGATTTTAAGAGCATGCTGGACAAAGATGAAAGGGTCATTCGGCATCTTGTGATAAAGAGAGATGAGGCGATCACAGAGGATTGCCCTCCGCCTCCTGAGTTCCACACCCTGCGTGGAGATATGGATGATTATGATGAAGAGGAGGATGATATTGATTATGATGAAGAGGATGAGGAGGATGATGATGATGATGAGATTGACGGTCATGATGATGACTTCGAAGATGGGATTATTGTTGTCAAGGATGAGACTGAAGACAGATCTACTACCTTAAGAAATAAGGGAGGGAGAAGTCTGAGAGCTGAGAAAGTCAGTAGATAAATGTGCTTCCATCCGTGTAAATGTTGTTTTATGAAATGCTTCCTCTTTCTGAGAGGTTAATACAAAGATCTTCATTCAGGAAATAAATACACACACACACGTACTTATCATAATAACTAATTAAATATATAACATTATTTTTACATCAGTACACTTATCATAATAACTAAGTAAATATATAACATTATTTTTACGTCAGTACATGGTATTTCTTAATGTTTTCAACCAAAATCTATGATTTGAATCTCTCTCCCATTTCATTAAAATGAATTACATTTACATTAATTATTTTTTTTAAAAATTATTATTATCGAAAGTAGATGAATTAATTAGTAAATTTTAGTAAAGAGTTTGGTTAACATGTACTAAAAAAAGGTAAACATATTGATTTCTTACTCTGGGAACAGGTTTTTATTTTTTATTTTTATTTTTATTTTTTATAATTTTAGTTTATTTGTTCACTTTTTAAATCCTTAACTTTTTAGATAAAAGGCCAATCATATTTTAACCAACTTTGAGCAAATAAACTTTTAGTAAAAACTTACAGCCAAATGCACACCAAGATTTTGTCAGGATGTTGCCCATATTGTAGTTATACAAAGGTTTGATAAAACAAACCAAACAAAAGAACAAAATTGTAATTGGATACAAATAATAATTAAATAAAGGAAATCTAACTTTCTTTAGGATCAAGATCACCATATATTTTTCTCAAAAAAAAAAAAAGATCACCATATATTCTTCTTTTAAAAAAAGAGAGAAAAAAAAGTCACCATATATCCTAAACAAGATTTGAGGCAAGAAAAGCCTACAAGGAGCCTTTATAATGCCCATATCTTGAGATATAAAATAAAACTCCTGAAAACTAGAATCATCCATAAGTAGAAGCAAAGATTTTATTTATTTTTAATGTATATTAAAAGACACCTATCCTATAAAGATCTATTCCTGATACGGTGGCATTGGGTGATTTTATTTTTGAAGTAAATGAATAATGGACACTTATATTTGTTAAGAGCTTTATAAAATAATTTTTGGTGCTTCTAAGGAAAATGTCTTGAATTCAAATAGTTGATCTCATAACTATCAAATTATTAAAAAAAAATCACTTATTTTATGTGTAGTTCTTATTGTGGTGCATCATATGTGAGATCAAAACTTTTGTATGGAAGATATACACACATGTGTGTATATATATATATATATAGAGAGAGAGAGAGAGAGAGAGAGAGAGAATGTATATGATTTTATTAATATAATCAATTTAGATCAATTTGAAGTGTATCATTCTAAAATAAGGGGATAATTCATTTAATCTAAATTTGACAATTGCAAAGCTTGCCACGTGATCACAAAGTGAAATAAAGCCAGTAACTGTACCAAGCCCATACTTAATACCAAATTTGCTAGAGAGAACCGTCACCATGGCCAGTCTTATAACCAAATTTGTAAGTGGTGATTGCTTCATAAAGAAAGCCACAAAAAGAGGTGATGCATCCATCTCCTACCATTTCTTGCATGTGAAGGAAATTATATTTACATCATTACATGGAATTTCATAGTGTTTTCAAACCAAAATATATAGGATTTGAATCCCCTACTCCCACTCCCAATTCATTAAAATGAATTACATTTACATTAATTATTTTTAAAAATTATTATTATTGAAAGTAGATTAATTAATTAGTAAATTTTGGTAAAGAGTTTGGTGGTTAATATGTACCGAAGAAAAGTAAAAATATTGATTTCTTCCATTATTTTCTGCTCGGCAACAATTTTTTAATTTTTAGTTTATTTGTATGCCTCCGAAAACCATAATCTTTTTAAGGTACAAGGGCAATCATATTTTAACCAACTTTAAACAAATAAACTTTTAGTAAAAATATACAGCCAAACGCACTCCAACATTTTGTCTAGGATGTTGCCCAAAATGTAGTCGTACATAAGTTTGATTAAAAAAAACCAACCAAGAGACCAAAATTGAAATTGGATACAAATAATAATTAAATAATGGAAATCTAGCTCCCTTTAGGATCAAGGTCACCATATATTCTAAGTAAGATTTGAGGCAAGGAAATCACTACAACGAGCCTAAAGCCCATATCTTGAGATATAAAATTTGAAGAGACTTTCAAATCAAGAATCACCTTCGTGTGTGTAGAGTTCAAGTTACACCTAATGTAACTCCATGTTTATAGATAGAGTTCGAGTTACACTTAGTATAGCTCCAAGTAATGTTACATCATCTAATAACATTTTATTGGATTAATCTTTAGAACATCCAAGCGTTGAATTATATGTTCATTATGTTCTTAATACGCACACCAAGTTTCGTATCAATCAAATGTGATTTGCCATTTGATCTAAAAGCCCATATTTTATGCACAATTTTAAATGCAAAAACTTAAGATTTAAGCACATGATCAATGACATAATTATTGATCTCAGATTATCTTGAAATTTTGCAAGTATATAGAATATAAAAATAGAATTTAATCCAACAGTGGATTTGTTAAAATTCGCATTCAATAAAGAAATATTGAGTGATATAACAAAACTTAGAGTTATACCAAATGTAACTTGAACCCAACCTATATATATATATTTATATGTTTATTTATACACACTCATCCTATAATGATTTATTGCTGATACGGTGGCATTGGAGTTTTTAAAGTCAACAAATATTGGACACTTATATTTGTTAAGATCTTTGGAAATTAATTGGCAATTTTTGGTGTTTTTAACGAAAACGTCCCGAATTCAAATTGTTCCTCTCATAACTATCAAATTATTAAAAAAAAGAAACTTATTTTATATACAAGTTCTTATTGTGGTGCATCATATATGAGATCAAAACCTTTGTTTGAAGGATATACATACTCTCTCTCTCTCTCTCTCTCTCTCTCTCTCTCTCTCTCTCTCTCTCTCTCTCTCTCTCTCTCTCTCATGTTTTTAGTAAGATAATCAATTTGGAGTGTATCACTTTAAAATAAGGGGTCAATTTCTTTAATATGAAATTGACAACTGAAAAGATTGTCACGTGATCACAAAGTGACACAAAGCTAGTACCCGCAACAAGGCCAAACTTAATACCAAATTTGACAGTGGTAACCATCACCATGGTTTGCCTTATCACCAAATTTGCTAGTGATAACTGCTTCATAAAGAAAGCCACAAAAAGAGGTGATGCATCCATCTTCAAGGATTTCTTGCATGTAAAGGAATCTATTTTTACATCATTACTTGGTATTTCTTAATGTTTTCAACTAATTATATCTAGGATTCAAATCCATATCTCCCACTTCATAAAAATGAATTACATTTACATTAATTTTTTTAAAATTATTATTATTGAAAGTAGATGAAGTCTTTAGTAAATTTTAGTAAAGAGTTTGTTAGTTAATAAGTACTAAAAAAAAGTTCAAATATTGTTCTTTCCTTATTATCTGTGTGGCAACAACTTTTTAATTTTTAGTTTATTTGTTAGCTTTATAAATCAATTTTTTTAAAAGGTACAAGGGCAATCATATTTTAATCAATTTTGAACAAATAAACTTTTGGTAAAAACTTACAGCCAAACGCATTCCAAACATTTTGTCTAGGATGTTGCCCACGGTGGCGGCGCCACGTTATGGTCAGGGTGTTCCCAGGAACACCCTGACTTGAAAAAAAAAAAAATTATATATAATAATTAATTTTTTTTTATTTGTTCATCCTTAAAAAAAAAAATTAGGAACACCCTAATAAAAATTAGGAATACCCTGATAAAAATTAGGAACACTCTCCAATTAAAGAAAAAAATTATTTGTCCTCCTTTCAAGGAAAAAAAAAAAAAGCCCAAAAAAAAAATTTTGAACTAAAATCTGAAAAAAAAAAAAAAAAAAAAAAAAAAAAAAAAAAAAAAAAAAACAACACAGAATCAGAAATCAAACTTACCCACCGTACCCACAGTCACGTCGCTGCAGAGAAAACCAATCCCCAATACACTGATACAGTCTATACAATACAAAGCAAAAGCAAAACAAAGCAAAAGCAATATTGTGTTTATCAAAACAAAAAAAAAAAGCCCAATACAGAGCCTCCGTACCAAAACAGCAAAACCAAACCAAAAAACCCCAATACTCGCTCCTCGGTTGCCGTAACTCGCTCCTCCTCCTCGTTGCCGTAGCTCGCTCCTCGTCGTCATCGCCATAGCTCGCCCCTCATCGTAGATTGTAGATCGCAGACCGTAGATCGCAGTAGCAGATCGCTCTACTCAGCTTCGGTGCTTGGTGCTAGCAAATCGCAGATCCCTCCGTACCCTCCTGAGCTTCAGCTCCCTCAAGGTATTTCTAATTTCTCTCTCTTTTTCTCTCTCAGTTTCTCAATCTCTCTCTCTCTTTATTTCACTGAAAGTGTGATTTTCTAAAATAATGAACGTCTCTCTCTCTTTGGTCTTTATTTAAATTAACTCAGTAACTCTCTCTCTCTCTCTCTCTCTCTCTCTCTCATTGGCTATTTGGCTGGCCAAATGAATCACTCTTCTCTTTGATTGGCTGGCCGAATGAATCATTGTTTGTCTTTATTTATATTTTTCTTTTTCCTGTTCTTTTGTCTTTTTGAATTTGGCTTTAGTGTTTATTTTATCCATTGGTGTTGTGTTGGTCAGTGTGTGTTCTGTGTTGGTATGATATTAATTGTCTTTTAGTGAATATTGTGATTTGTGAATCTTGCGAAATTTTCTGATTGGCCGGCAATTGTGATTGGGCATCAGGCATAAGGCTTGTGCTTGTCCATTGAGTGGGGTGGGGGTAGATGGGCTGATGGGCACATCACACATGGGGCCGGGAGCACAATAATTAAAGCAATGTAATATGCTGCACATTACACTATTTTAATTATTGTGCTGCACATGGGATGTGTAATGTTAGGCTTTTTTAGTGTAATGTATACAAGGAGCTAAATAATATAACAAATTAAAGCAATATAATTAATGACAAACAAATTAAAGCAATATAGTTTATTGTTACGCTAAACAACAATAATTAAAGCTGTATAATTAACCAATACATTATAAAAGACAAATAAATTAAATTATGTTAGGCTAAATAATAATTAATAATTTTATAATTAATGAAATAACAATATAACAAATTATAGTTTATAAAAGACAAACAAATTAATGAAGCAACTAAACAACAATAATTAATAATTTTATTAATATTTCAAATGAACTTATAGTTTATTGTTTATTCTTTTGCTAGAATTATGGACAAATATTTGATAAGAAAACCACGTACCAAAGATTCATCTCCTGTGCAAGATTCATTTTCATCTTCTAAGTGAATTCGTGTTGACTTTAACTTAGAAAATCTTCCTTTAGATCCTGGGCTACGACAAAAGATATCATCTTATCATCCTAATAATCATGATGAAATAAGAAGACATTATTTAACAAAAGGCCCTTGTCAACCTATTCTTCATGATTTCCCTGCATCATATTTTTCTGAAAAGCCCTGTCGATTTAGATCCGAATGGTATATAGGTAGAAAGTGGTTGGAATATAGTATAGACAAGGATGCGGCATTTTGTTTTTATTGCTACCTATTTGGGCGGCAAGATTTTGGTAAGTAAGGAGGAGGTGATACTTTTGTAACAAAGGGATTCAAACTTTGGAATCAGGTTGCGAAGTTAGAGTCCCATGTTGGAGGAGTTAATAGTGCTCATAGCCAAGCTGTCAAGAAGGGTGAAGATCTATTGAAGCAAAAGCAACACATTCAAAGTGTTTTGGTTAAACAATCAAATAAAGATAAACATGATTATCGAGTTCAATTAAATGCAATAGTTGATTGAATAAGATTCCTTTTATGCCGGGGATTAGCTTTTCGTGGTCACGATGAATCTCAAGGTTCAAGTGATAAATGAAATTTTCTTGAGCTTGTACAATTTTTGGGGGATCACAATGAATCTATCAATAAAGTGTTGCAAACAGCTCTGAAAAATTGCAAGCTTACCCACCCGGATATCAAAAAGTTATTGTGAATGCAATTGCACGTGAAACATCCAAAGCCATCATCAAGGATCTTGACAATGGGTTCTTTTCAATATTAGTTGATGAGTCACGTGATATCTCAGTGAAAAAACAAATGTCCCTCGTTCTTCGTTATGTGAACAAAAAAGGAATTATTATAGAGCGGTTCCTTGATATTGTACATGTTGCAAGTACCACCGCTTTGTCACTCAAATGTGCTATTGAATGTTTACTTTGTGAACATAATTTGAGTTTGTCGAACCTACGTGAGCAAGGTTATGACAGGGCTAGTAATATGCAAGGTGATATCAATGGTCTAAAAACTTTAATTTTGAAAGAGAATAAGTCAGCATTTTATGTCCATTGTTTTGCTCATCAACTTCAATTGACACTTGTTGCTGTTGCTAAAAATCACATTAACATTGCTGAATTTTTTTATGTAGTTAGTAATTTAGTAACTATTGTTGAAGGCTCTTGTAAGAGACGAGATGCTCTTCGAGATGCACAATTTGCCAAAATTAAAGAAAATTTAGAGAATGGTGTACGTAGAAGTGGGCAAGGTTTGAATCAAGAGACAAATCTTAAACGTTCTGGTGATACACATTGGGGATCATATTATGGGATTATTTTGAACTTGATTTTAATGTTCTCTGCTGTTGTTGATGTACATGAGATTATTGAAGAAGATGGCCTATATGACCAAAAAGTTGAAGCTCAATCTATTATGAGGTCAATTCTATCTTTTGAATTTGTCTTTGCCCTACATTTGATGAAAAATATTTTAGGGATCACAAATGAGTTGTCAATAGCATTGCCAAAAAAAAAATCAGGATATAGTAAATGCTATGGATCTTGTTAAAGTGTCTAAGCAAAGACTGCAAGTAATGAGAGAAGATGAATGAGAATCTTTATTGACTGAAGTATCTTCTTTTTGTACCACGCATGATATTTCTATCTTGAACATGGATGAAACATTTGTAGTTAGTGGGAGGTCACGATGCAACACTCAACAAAAGACAAATTTATATCATTATTGTGTTGAGCTATTCTACACAGTCATAGATATGCAACTTCAAGAGCTTAACAACCATTTTTTTGAGGCAAATACCGATTTGCTACTTTGTATGGCTTGCTTAAATCCAAGTAATTCAGTTGTGGCTTTCGATAAGGAAAAGTTGATTCGTCTAGCTAAGTTCTATCCCTCTGATTTTCTTGGGACAGATAATTTGGCACTTGACTCTCAACTGCAGAATTATATTTTTGATATGCGCAGCAACGACTTCTTTTTAGAGCTTCAAAGAGTTAGTAAACTTGCTGAAAAGTTAGTGAGCACAAGGAAGCATGAGACTTATCCTTTAGTCTATTTGCTTGTGAAGCTAGCTTTGACCCTTCCAGTTGCTACTGCAACAGTAGAAAGAAGTTTCTCAGCAATGAAATATATAAAGAATGAACTGCGCAATCGAATGGGAGATCAGTGGATGAATGATTGTTTGATTGTGTATATTGAAAAAGATGTAGCTTGTAGCATTAATAATGAAACTATCATGCAAAGATTTCAAAATATGAAAACTCGTAGAAGACAATTGTAAATTTTATGTATTTGCGTATTTTTTTATTGTTGTTGTTATCGATATATAAAATTTTCTTTTTATTAAATTGTGTAACTTATGCTTGTTGAGGAATACCCTGACAAAATTTCCTGGAGCCACCACTGCTCGGGACCATGACAGACTATAAAAAATGCCAACATCTGCAAAAGGGAATAACCATACATGTACAACTAGCAAATTCTTCTTCTTCTTCTTTTTTGTTTTTTTTTTTTTTTTTGATAAGCATGTACAGCAAATTCTTGTTCACAACAAAATTTATAATTCTCGAACATGCCAATCGTTGAGTGTTGCCAATGCAAACCACGTGTTTGAGTCAATGCATGACCTTCTAACTTTAACATGCTGGCTAAGAGCAAAACAGAAAGCAATGGACATCTTTGCTTTCGTGTTTTTTGAGTTCCATATGTGTTCTCGACGCTGCTGACAGCATTACTCAATCCCAGTCCCTCAGTCATAGTGAAGACACAACCTTGGCCTCTAAAATTGAACAACTATACCCCAGTTAGAACGGCTGTTTTTAACCGCGGCAATCCAATTAAAGACATGTCTGGCATGTTGATGTTAAGCGTTTCAGATAGTCTTGTTCTTCTCAGCCAGAAACCAGAATATATAGTACTGTTGCTTGGCCAGCAACACCCATTTTGATGAAATAATGTTCTGCTACACGTAAGACCATCTTGTTTTGGTGAGAAACAAGTGAACGGTTGGGGTTCATTTAAAAAAAAAAATAGAACAGTTGGGATTAGACATGTGTTCTATAAAAAAGAATGAAACTACCTTTCTCTATAAAATTGATGGTGGGGGCCATTTTGATAAGTGCATATATAGGCTTCTCATGTAAGCATCTTAAGGATTTTTCAAACCCTTGGGGGCCATGGCTCCTTCGGTTTCTATGTGGCTCACCACTGCCTAAGTCACAAAAAAGAAGAGTGATTTAGCTATGAGCTTAGATCCAATTAAGTAATATATATTAAACACTTACAATTTTCTCATTATTATTCAATGTGTGACTTTATTAACACGAGTATATGTAACATTCAGATGACCATGATTTGTGACAAATTTGGAAGTTACTAAAGGGAATTTGCAAAGAGTGTTGTATAACCATGGTGATCAGACAAAACTAAAAAGAAAATCTCTACTCAAGAAACTATAGTCTATTCCAGTGTGCCTGGGAACAAATTACATCATAGAGAAGCAAGGGTGGATGAAATTTTTCGCACAATGTGCTTTTGTCCTTCCATCCAAAGTCTCTCAGTTGTGAGTTGTTCAATCAAACTGCACAGTGCACACCAAGTCAATGTTCCTACTAAGAAAACGAAGTAATTTGCAGGCTAGCATTAGTGAGGGAAACAATATAATAAGTTGACATGCGTTAGAAACAAAATTGCAAAATAACACCTTGAGTTTTAAAGGCTCAATTTCCATCTAAATATCGAGACTCAAAGACGTGAGTTCCACTTGCTGATGTGGAAGTTTAATGCCACATGGATCTTCAATCCTATAGACTCAAGTTTTAAAATGCAAAATCAAGTCTTTAAGACTCGATTTACGTCGACCTAAATATAAAACGCACAGACCTCACACTGCCCCTAACACTCCTCAATCCTCACTGCCTCACTGCACACTCACCCATAACACTCCTCATTGCCTCTAACACTCCTTACTACCTCATTGCTCACTCACTGATAACACAAGTACTTATCACACCACATTGCCTCTCTCTATCACTGGTCCTCCCTCTTAACAAATTTACATCTTAGGTAAAGGTTTGAGTTTTATTGTCACTGCAGTTGGGTATCATTTATTGTTGGGTGTGGGTTAAAGACTTGGACTATTTATTTGGTAGATACTTAACATAACTTAGTTAAGATAACATGATATTGTGAATATATACAACTTTGTTTTGTTAGTATAAAATAATGGCATACTAACTTCACGTAATAATGAATCCCACCCCAATCATTACAGTCCCTTGTATAATTTTCTGTAATTTCAAATCCAAGTGCTCACCCCACCCCTTGAGGTTTTGTAGGCGTATTTGAACCTGTAAAATTTTATTTCATATTAATAAGAGCTAAATAATATTTGTAGGGAGAGAAAATTTTCGACCTATCACAAGCTGACACATCATATTACCAAGTCCACAACGTATAGCCAATTACAAGCGCCACGCACTGCTACTAGTTTCTACTATCACCAATCAGACACCAACAGAGATTTGCCAAGTGTCAATGAAATAAAAACATAAAAGCATGAAAATTGCAATCACACATCAGCGTGTGTAAGAAACGACATAAGCAGTCCAATCATGTGTCACCTTGAAAATGAAGACATTTTGGCCAATCTAACAATGTCATGTGTCTTGGAGGAAAAGCCTTAATGCTCCTCCAATCAGGCAGTGACATGTGTCATCAATCAGACTCCACCATGTGTCACTCACCCACCCCCAAACTCCTATAAATAGAAGTCTTTCTAAGGCATTTCTACACATTAAGACATCTACACTTCAAGCAACATCAAAGAAGATTCAGAAGCACTTTGAAGTATAGAAGCTCTGCAGGAATCAAGCCTCAAAGCCTTCAAGAACTTCAACCTTAAATACAAAGAACATTTGAAATGAAATCATCCAAACTACCTGTGTAGATCTTAAAGTTTGCTGGAATCAAGCCCAAAAGCCTTCATAAACTTCAAGAAACCACAAATTAGTGAAGCTCTATGGATTCAAGCCCCAAAAAGCTCCAAAGAACTTCCACCACAAACCTTTGAAGACAAAGAACATGCGAAGGACACGAAGAACACACGATGAACAAAGAATTTCTAAAAAGATTATAGCCAGAGATTCGTTGTAATTTTGTTTCAAGGGTCTTTGATCCATCCTTTAGCTAAATCAAAGGATATTTGGTGTTTGAGTCAAAATCACATTACCACAATTCCAATCAATTAGTCAAAGAGATCAAATCAGAGGATCACTCTTTTGTAATTTTAGAGAATTGTACCACACATTGATCAATACAAATTCATATTTGTGAAACTATTTTACTTGAATGATTTATTTTAATGTAGAAATTCAGTCGTCTATAATATTTTCTCTATACTAGCCTCATTACATGAAACAATTTTATTTTTTATTTTGGGTTTAATGTCATAATGTTTAAAAGTGAGATAGAGATGTGAGTATTTTTTTTTTTTTTTTTTAAAGAAAGACACAAGGTAATGTGTAATAATATTTAAAAATGAGATAGAGATAATATCTTAATTTTTAAGATCTTTCTATACCTTATAGTAGATGGTGATTTAGATTGGAGACGAAAAAGGAAAAGGCCTAAAATTTATGAACTTTTTTAAAAATAGTTAAATAATTTTTTTAACAAGTTTGTGTTTTTAAATTTAAAATTATTTAACTAAATGATATGAGTATTTTAGAGAGTTTAAGAATTTAGGTAAGGATATTTTATTATGAAAAATGATGAAACCAAAATAGGGAATCCTATTATAAATAATATCTCTATATATTAAGTGAATTCAGAAAATTAGTTATGACTTAAGAAAATGTCAAAAATGCCCCTAATCTAATTAGATAATCCTTATTCTAAAAAAAAAAAGGTTAAAATTGTAATTCAACAAAATGAAAAACTACTCGAGAAATTTTTTTTTCCTATAAATTAGCATACTCTCTTTATTTAAATATATCTCACACATGTTTGATACATTATTTTTCCTAAAAATTAGCTCACACTAAACCCAACAGTTTACTCCTTTTCAAAATCCTAAATTTTAGCTTTTTAAAAGCCCCTTCTCGTGTAACTTCACTAATAATAAACAAATTCAAATTGAAAAATTATGACATTAAACTCAAAAAAAAAAAAAAAAAAGCATCATCAACACGTGTGATAAGCCTAGTTTCTATATATTAAGAGCATTTAGAAAGTTAATTACGATTTCAAAATATGTCAAGGATGCATCTAATATAATTAGATAATCTTTATTCCTAAAAAAGAAACAATAGGGTTAAAATTGTAATTTAACCAAATTAAAAAAAAAAAAAATACTAGAGAAATTTTTTTTTTCCAGAAATTAGCTCACACTAAACCCAATAGTTTACTCTTTTTCAAAATCCTAAATTTTAGCTTCTTAAAAATCTTTTCCCGTGTAACCTCAATAATAAGTAACAATAGGCAAATTCAAATTGAAAAATTATTTAAAAAATGAGATTAAAATCGTAATTCAATAAAATTCAAAAAAAAAAACTATCAAATAAATTTCCTATAATTTCCCACTAGAGTCTTAGACAAACCCAAATTCCTCCATTGTTTCTAAACAAAAAATAATAAATAAATAAAATAAAATTGTAAGGTTGAATTTATTCAACCATCTAATTGGCTTTATTCCGTGCCAAATTTGCTTGTAATTCAGCATTTAGTAACCCTGTATTTAGGTGGGTTTGATGTAAGGGTAGTGAGTGAGATAGAGTGAAGATTGCTCAAGAGTGTGCAAGAAAACAGAGACTCGCGGCTGGGACTCGCGGCTGCAAGCCGCCAGACGCAGCACACGTGCCAAGCATGCTGGAAGGTGAACAGTCATGCAAGCTGGAGCACTACAGGACAAAATAGGACAACTGGCCATACGGTTATCTCGCGACTGGATCTCGCGACTTAGTCAAGCCGCGAGCTACCCCTGTTTTGTTAAACCTGACGTTTCACATTCCTCTCCCACTCCAGTATAAATACCCCTTTTACCCACGATTGAAAGAGAGTTTCCAGAGAGAATTTTGAGAGAGAAACCCTAAAGAAAAACAAGATTGATTCACCCACAATCTATACCTTAGAGTCTCTTAAAATTCCTCAACTCTCTTCCTCTCCATTGTCAAATCCTTGAGAGGCATTATACCAAACCTGGTTCTCACCATCATCATCACTGTGAGACAGTTGTTTGGATTTCTGGGAAGCAGTTAGGAAGAACCAAATCTTACATTGGTTGATGCTACGGTCTAGTAGCGGAATCCGGGAAGCTAGAAAAGAAAAAGAGTTTCGGCGGCAACCTCGTTGGAGCAAAGAAGCTTTTGGAGGCCTTAGGTGCACTGGGTAGATTAGGCTTGGAGGGTCTATTGCTGCCTCACTCATGTATCGCCAACATGTATTTTACTAGTGGATTGTTTACCGGCTTGGAAAGGGGCGGCGGAGAGGTTTTACGCCGAGGGCTTCGGTTTCCTCTTCGATAACACATCGCGTGTTGTCTTTGTGTTTGCATCTTCCTTCCTCTCTATCTTTGCCTTTTTATTATCTGCTGTGGATTTTATTTTGTGTTGGCTTAGATAGTTTTTAACCAATTTCATATTATAGCATATGTTAAGTTTCCGCACACTAGTTGTTTGACATATTGCTTGAATTGGTTAAGTTGTAATTTGGGGGGTTTAAACGTTCAAAGGTGTTTATACACGTTTTTTGAACTTTCAATTGGTATCAGAGCAGGTACACTTGTTGTGGTTTTATTACCTAAGTGTGATCCTAGACCCCTGTGTTGTGGTTGTTGTTATGGAAAATACCATGCTGAATTATAGCTTAAGTGTTTGTGAAAATGACTCTATGCATATGTCTGAAAGGTGTTTTACTAATGATCTCATAGAGTTGTTAAAAACTAAGAAACATGCTAGAGTATTTGTTCACATGCTGGAATATCTTGAAAATCAGAATCATGTCTTACACAGTAGCATATCTGAATCTAAATCATTGATTAAGAAGTATAAAAGAAAGAATAGAATGTTGTGTGAGATGATTGAGAATCTGAAAATGAAAAATCAATCTGAAAGAAGCATGAAAACTGATGATGAGTTTGTGTTTGAAGGTCGAGAATGTTTGTCACATGTGAACCTATTTGTGCATACCTCGTTGAAGGTGTTTAGTGCGTGTTTGTGGTATCTTGACAGTGGGTGTTCTCGCCATATGACAGGGGATAAGTCACTGTTTAAGACAATCAAACAAAAGGTTGGTGACTATGTGACTTTCGGTGATGGAAGTCATGCTCAAGTCCTAGGCAAAGGAACCATTGAGATACCTGGTTTGCCGCTGTTGAAAGATGTGCTGTACATAAAAGGGCTGAAGGCGAATTTGTTGAGCATCACTCAAATTTGTGATGATGATTTCCTGGTACAATTCTCCAAGAAGGGATGCTTGATCATCAATGAAGAGGGGATTCAGGTTTTGGAGGGAAGTCGGACTACAGATAACTGTTATGGAATAGTTCCCACAGCACCCCTATCGTGTAGAAGTGCTCGTGTGGATATGTTGGAGCTGTGGCATCACAGATTTGGGCATGCCAACTTCAAACAAGTAGCAAAAGTCTCCAAACTTGAAGCAGTCGAGGGTCTCCCTAAGTTTGGTAAAGTGAAGAAGACCGTATGTGGTGCATGTCAAATGGGGAAGCAAACTAAGGCAAGTCATCACAAGGTGAATGTGATCGCCACTTCTCGGTGCTTGGAGTTACTTCATGTTGATCTAATGGGGCCTACCAGAACTGAAAGCCTAGGGGAGAAAAGATACATTATGGTCATTGTGGACGACTACTCAAGATACACTTGGGTTGAATTCCTTAGAGAAAAATCAGAAGCATGTGAGAGGTTGGAGATTCTGTGCAAGAAACTACAAAACGAAAAGGGGATTCCGATTGCCAAAATTAGAAGTGATCATGGGAGGGAATTTGAGAATGCAAGATTCGAGTCCTTCTGTGAGAAGAATGGAATTAAGAGAGAATTTTCAGCTCCCAAAACTCCACAACAAAATGGAGTGGTAGAGAGAAAAAATCGTGTGATTCAGGAGATGGCAAGAGTCATGTTGCTTAACAAGCAAATACCTCAAAAATTTTGGGGAGAAGCTGTCAACACCTCGTGTCACATTGGCAATAGGATTTTCTTTCGAGTTGGTACAAAGAAGACTGCCTATGAGATATGGAATGGGAAGAAGCCTAAAGTGAAGTATTTCCAGGTGTTTGGAAGTAAATGCTATATCCTAAATGATCGGGAAAATCTTGGGAAGTTTGATGCGAGAAGTGATGAGGGTATTTTTCTTTGGTACTCTACTACAAGTCGAGCGTATAGAGTGTTTAACAAGAGAACAAAGACTGTGATGGAGTCCATAAATGTCAAGATTGATGATGCCCTATCTAAGGTGGAAATGATTGATGATGTAGAAGGGCCGAGCACCAAAGAGCCCGATGTTGAGGTAGAAGCTTTGGATATAGAAGGTGAAGAACCTATGCCAGAAGCAGAATCGACTCCCATCAACCCAAGAATGGAAACGAGATCGATGTCTAGAACATCAAGTCCTCTTACTCCTCCGGAAGTCCATCCTCCTATCTCTCGAAGTGATGAAGTTTCCACTTCAAAAAGGCCATCTTCAAGAGTCATCAAGAA